>NC_057797.1:10747733-10755520 GCF_018294505.1 Triticum aestivum
CCCGGAGCTTCGCTCCTCGCTGGACCTCCCCGACCGCCTCCCCACCGGACTGCCTCCTCCACGCCGTCGTCGTCCTCGGCCTCCACCACGAGCACCACTGCCCGGGACCCTACATCCCTCCGTGAGCGCCATCCCCATCTCCCTCTCTCCCCGTCGTCGCGGTTGCCGTTCTCCGCACGAGCACACGCTCACTCACCGTCGCCCCTCGCCCGTGCGTGGCCACGCGCCCGCGCTGTCCCGTCGTGGTCACCGCCCCTCTTGGCTCCAGCACGTGCGCACCGCACGCGCCCGTCCTCGACTTCTCCCTCGCGCGCCCGCTTGCTTCGGGCGACGCCCGCTGCGAACCACCCCCCTGAGCTCTATCCACTCCCGCGCTTCCCTGGAGTGCGCCGGCACCTGCACTTGCCGTCACCGGCCACGGCCACCACCGAAGCCCCCTGCTACCCGTGCCTCTCGCTTGCCGGTCCGGTCCCCACTCCGGCCACCACCCGCGGCCTCCTCCTCCCCGCGCTACTCCTCATCGTTGCGCCCCGCGGCCACCTCCGCTGCCTCCCTTGGCCGGCGCCTTGGCCGCCGGCGCCCAGCCACGTCGGGCCATGGCCTCTGCCTGCGGTCGGGTGCCCGTAGCGCCCGTTCGGGCCACCCCGCAACCGTCGCCCGTTATACCCCAGGGCCTATGACATATGGGCCCGCCCCAGAACGGTTTTATATAAAAAAAGAATTAATAATAATAATAATAATAAAAAATTTAATTAATTAATTAATTAAATTAATTAACTAAATTAATCCTGTTTAGTTAACCTAATTAACTAGTTAGTTAATTAAACAGTAATTAGATTAGCTAAGTCCTAACTAACTAAACAGTCAATGACTGCTGGGACCCACACGTGAGGTTAACTAGTCAACCCTGTTGATTTCTGACATCAGCATGACATCATGCTGATGTCATAAATCCATTTTCGAATTAATTTAAATAATTAATTAAATCTCAGAAACTAATAAAATCTTTAGAAAATCATATCTTTTAATCCATAACTCGGATTAAATTATTTTCAACATGAAAGTTGCTCAGAACGACGAGACGATTCTGGATACGCAGCCTGTTCGTCCGCCACACCCCCCTAACCTATCAAAATCGCAACTTTCCCCCTCTGGCTCCTCTGCCCGAAAACACGGAACCCTGGGAATACTTCCCGGATGCTTCCCCCCCTTCATCGATATCACCTCATACCGCATTAGAACACGTCTAGCTCTGCCTGTTATCCTGTTATGCACTTGCTTGCTATGTATTTACTGTTTCTCCCCCCCTCTTCTCTTCGGTAGACCCCGTGACGATGCTGATGCCCCAGTTCGACTACGGTGTTGACGACCCCTCCTTCTTGTCTGAGCAACAAGGCAAGCCCCCCCCTCCCTTGATCACCAGATATCGCCTATTCTCCTCTATACTGCTTGCATTAGAGTAGTGTAGCATGTTACTGCTTTCCGTTAATCCTATTCTGATGCATAGCCTGACATTGTTGCTACATCTGTTGATACCTTACCTGCAATCCTAAATACTTAGTATAGGATGCTAGTTTATCATCATTGGCCCTACCTTCTTGTCAGTCTGCCTTGCTATACTATTGGGCCGTGATCACTCGGGAGGTGATCACGGGTATATACTATACATACATACATACTGTACAGATGGTGACTAAAGTCGGGTCAGCTCGATGAGTACCCGCAAGTGACTCTGATGAGGGGGCTGAAAGGACAGGTGGCTCCATCCCAGTAGAGGTGGGCCTGGGTTCCCGACGGCCCCCGACTGTTACTTTGTGGCGGAGCGACATGGCAGGTTGAGACCACCTAGGAGACAGGTGGGCCTGGCCCTGTTCGGCGTTCGCGGATACTTAACACGCTTAACGAGATCTTGGTATTTGATCCGAGTCTGGCCATTTGGTCTATACGCACTAACCATCTACGTGGGAGTAGTTATGGGTATCCCGACGTCGTGGTATCAGCCGAAGCCTTCTCGACGTCAGCGACGGAGCGGCGCACGCCGGATTGGACTGCGTTAACGCAACTTCCTTTGTAATGGAGGTTGCTAGGTCTGCTTCCGGCCGCCCTCGCAATGTGCAGGTGAGCAATGGGCGATGGGCCCAGACCCCTGCGCGCATAGGATTTAGACCGGCGGGCTGACCTCTCTGTTGTGCCTAGGTGGGGCTGCGACGTGTTGATCTTCCGAGGCCGGGCATGACCCAGGAAAGTGTGTCCGGCCAAATGGGATCGAGCGTGTTGGGTTATGTGGTGCACCCCTGCAGGGAAGTTAATCTATTCGAATAGCCGTGATCTTCGGTAACATGACGACTTGGAGTTGTACCTTGACCTTATGACAACTAGAACCGGATACTTAATAAAACACACCCTTCCAAGTTCCACAGACAACCCGGTGATCGCTTTTCCAAAGGGCGACGAGGGGAGGATCGCCGGGTAGGATTATGCTATGCGATGCTACTGGAGATGCTACTTGGAGGACTTCAATCTACTCTCTTCTACATGCTGCAAGACGGAGGCTGCCAGAAGCGTAGTCTTCGATAGGACTAGCTATCCCCCTCTTATTCTGGCATTCTGCAGTTCAGTCCACTGATATGGCCTCCTTACACATACACCCATGCATATGTAGTGTAGTTCCTTGCTTGCGAGTACTTTGGATGAGTACTCACGGTTGCTTTCTTCCCCCCTTTCCCCCTTTCCTTTCTTTCTGGTTGTCGCAACCAGATGCTGGAGTCCAGGAGCCAGACGCCACCTTCGACGACGACTCCTACTACGCTGGAGGTGCCTACTACTACGTGCAGCCCGCTGACGACGACCAGGAGTAGTTTAGGAGGATCCCAGGCAGGAGGCCTGCGCCTCTTTCGATTTGTATTCCATTTTGTGCTAGCCTTCTTAAGGCAAACTTGTTTAACTTATGTCTGTACTCAGATATTGTTGCTTCCGCTGACTCGTCTATGATCGAGCACTTGTATTCGAGCCCTCGAGGCCCATGGCTTGTATTATGATGCTTGTATGACTTATATATGTTTTAGAGTTGTGTTGTGATATCTTCCCGTCAGTCCCTGATCTTGATCGTACATGTTTGCGTGCATGATTAGTGTACGATTGAATCGGGGGCGTCACAAGTTGGTATCAGTGCCGACTGCCTGTAGGAATCCCCATTTCCAACTCCTTGGCCGAAGTTGAGTCTAGTCATTGCAAAACTTTTACTAACTTGGCTGTGTGCCTTACGGGCCCACGTCGCCATTGGGTGGTATTAGGATCTTTTATTCCTCGACCTATACTCTGGGACTCTTATCTCTCTTCTATTCGGGTTAAATGATTTTTGCTAAATCTAACATTAGGATCTCGTTATCACTTTCACTCGGAGAGCCCCTTATTAATGATGATCGTCGGCGGCACGTGAAGACCCTGAAGATACTCTTCGCTGTTAACCCGAGAACTTATGTTCATCGCATTTGCAATTGCCCTTCCACTATCAACCGTTATGGATAACTACTTGCAGTTGTTATTCTTACATTCATCCCCAGTTGGTCTTGTTATTACCAGATACCTCGAAACACTCGTCGTTGTTTCGATAATCCTTTGAGCTTACCGCCTTGCTGTTCTTTGTCACTTGAATACCCCTATGGATAATTCTCGCACTTATCAAGTATCCGCTCATCCCCCAATTGTTCATGTGTTTCACAGTGGTCTTTAAAATACTATTCGATCCTCCAAAAATCCTTAGTAGCTTATTGCTCTGTCATACTTGTCTACTTGCATGATGGATGCTTTCCATATGTCTGGCAATATTCGTTAGTATCCTTAGGCATCGCCATTTTGATCCTTTTGATTCAACATGAGTGCGAATGCACGCAATCATCAGTTGATCCTTTTAAATTATCTTTCCGGCTCAGACGTCATTTTAAACAAGAGTTGGTTCTCAACCAATCCAAATGTCGTCGATAGTACCCCTAAGGCTATTCAACTTATCCACCCCTAATCAGAACATTGCTTCTGTTCCCTTAATTTGGAAATCATAATTCCTTTGCATTTGAGCTCTGGATTAGTTAGTTGTTTCTATAATCCAATGCCCTTGCATTGTTACTTCCTCTGATTGTGTGCCGATGCTTACATCAGCTCTGCTATGGATCGACAGAACCTTTAATGGATTTTATCCGACATTGTCCTTCATATTCAATAACCTTGTGAGCCTTCCCTTGGATACATAATGCCTTTGGTAAATTGTATCATCTACTTTCTCAACCTTGCTCTGCTTTCGAGCTTTGATATTTACTCTTGAAACTTGTGGTATATGTTTCTAAGAAGCCCCATTGGGTTGAACCTATACCTTCCTTAAAAACCGTATGAACCGGAAGGTTTTGACAAGTCAACCCTTCTAGTGTTTAGCAGATAATTTTCTACCATACAACTTCTTGAGAATGAGAAGTGAATGGAAGGTTATGCATTATGGAAGTGGGAGTCGACCTTGAACTTTGTGTTCATGCCCATGGACACGATGTAGATCTTATCATTAAAGCTTCTCTTAAATTAATTATTCCCTTGGTATAAGTACATCTTATATCTGGGATCTGACCTTTTGCAATCGTGGTTCCGACCATGATCTCCTTTAAATACCATTTCTCGTGCAAGTTTAAGAACTTGTCTTCTACAGAGTAATACCCCAGTCCAACCTCTACTTTGATTTGTCGTCGAGTATTACCCCCTTGGTATCTCAAGAATATCATGGGGCTGCATAACTTATTATGGGTTCTTCATCAACTATTATTTCTCACAGATTCCAATTTTCTCGGGTTCTGGGTTGTCGTCAATCGAGAACAACGATTCCACATTTTGGTTCGATAACCCTAAGTAATTTTCGTTGCTTACGATTTTATTAATCCTTTAAGTCTTTCCTAGCCTGATCGGCTAAATTTTAACCGTGCTACATGGTCCTCCTTTACGCAGCACAATTTTCGATGATGAGCTAAACTTACGTCGATCTTCCTCGTCATATCAGTTCGCCTTGAACAACAAGCTTGATTTCAAGTTTGTGTCCTACCCATGGTTCCAATAACCTTCCGCTTCATTATTCCTTTGACTTGATGTCTTCACTGATTGATTACATCTTCATGAAATCTCTCGACAAATGTGTCGTGATTATCATCAACCTTATGAGCTCTTCCAGGATATCAATTGAGTTCATGATGAGAAATACCATCCTTGCCCCTGATGATTTGTGTTACCTTTGACCACTTATTTGCCTTCCGTTCAACACAAAATTGTTCGTGTTTTGAGTTATACCTTGAGATCCCTACTATCCAGCATTTGTTCTTCCTTACCTTGGAGTATTACCATCTTTTAGTAGCAAGGATATGGTGAGGATTGTTCCACCTCTTAAGAAATTCTTGGTATAGTGATACTTCTCACCATCACCATTCTTTCTTGGTCCTCGGTTGATTCCAACCGGGGTACCAACAAGTGAACTATGCTGTTTGGATTCTGTACTTCTAGCAACCCTATTGCTTTGAAGTTAATGGTCAACCGTTCATTCTTAGACTATTGATTATTGAATCACCATTCTGACATTGGTCGTGCAGCCCAACCCATATTTCGGGCGCACCTTCCAACCAATGTTTAATTGTGTATGTTGTCCTCGAGCATGCTTCATTATATCATTTGATCGGACAAATGCTATCTCCTTATCCACATAATTGAGGAGATGCAACTTTTTGGATACCTCGTTGAATTATCGCTAAGTCCGTCAGCAACTTCCTCATCCTCTCCTTGGTTTAATGATGAACTCTGGTTTCAGAACTTGCTTCCATAGTTCATTTCCTGAGAATCTTGAAATGTCTTTTCGTCTATTTGTGTTGCACCTTTTCTTCTCGGACATCCTGAGTCTGAGGTATCATGACACCAACCGGATCTGAATCTCGGTCAGATATGATGGTTGGGACAACTTTCCAGGAGTTATGATGTTGGTCCTTTGATGACTCGATAATATGATGTCATGCCTACACCCCCCCCCCAGCTGGAGGACCTATCATTATAATTTCTTTTGCAAGAATAACCATTCTTCCTGGAGGAAACTGTAAAACTTATTTTGTAAGTTGCTCCTGATGGATCATTTGTGTATCCAAAGTCAGACCCTTGATTGAAACACCATATCATTGCTACCTCGAAGCATGACTATGATACCCCGCTCATCAACAAGAACATTGGAGGCGCGATGCTAAATGTTTCTTGGTCAGTTATCCAAACACCATTGTATGGGTAACATCTTGATTAATCCTTGCCTCTTTATCTGAATGGTCGGGTACTTGCTCTCCTACCCTGTATGCCATGTTCTGCTTGCCCATGAGAAGGATATACTCCTAATAATTGTGTGTAATCACAATTTTTCTTTTCATTGGTCTGTTTAATCTGATAATCATGTTTTCCTTTCCATTCTTTTGTTTAACCTTTCCTGTAATCTGACTTAACTGAGCAGAAATAATTTCCTGCTTAGGTAAGCACCTTGTGGTACCACTCTGTCTGTAAGACCCTGTTACTATTGTTGATGACATTCCGGTAACCACCTATGGGTGAGAACTTTGCCAATTGGTTCGCCTCATTCAACGAGCAGGAAAATGGTTTCTCTTTGTTCCTCGTCCTTGGTACCGACATTGTTGCCGACATAGCTGAAAAGCTATCCACTGACATGCCTCCCTGTCGCGACTGTGCAAGATGTCACCACCTTTCCTACTTTCAACCCACATGTTGGGCCCATAACCCACAGATCCACTGGATCGAAACCTGACTCTCCTTTATAATCCGGATTCTAATGTATCCTTTGCACCTGGCTTCGTATGTGATTCATGAGCTGAATGCTATACCATTATTCATTGTGGAATCAAACACCATGTTATTCTCGTTGTTCAAACCCCCAATCCAGCTTCTGTCTAGTCAACGAATGTTTGCCTACCCATTTGAAACTTTGGTACCATCGTATATTGCACTCAACGAATTCATTGAAATACAACTCGTGGGGTACCTTGTGTATTTCCCATTGAGTTCACCGTTGGATGCCCAGCTTTGTGGAGATGCGTTCTTCCAGAGTTTTTCCCCTTGGTCGCGTTCATAGGACGATGGAGATCCCGAAGAAAGGATGACGACTTGATCATGGTGACTTGAAGCAGAGAAATGAAGACATCAATGAAAGGGATCAACCTCATCGAAAGGACAGCCAAGACCGAGAAGACTCGTTAGAATTTCGTAATCAAATCTTTGCCCCTTACACTACCACGTAAATCTCGGGACTAGATTTCTTGTAGTGGAGGAGAATTGTGACGCCCGGATAATTAGGCTACAGTAATTCCACGTGAATGATGCCACGTCACCACGATTACTGCTGCTAAGCTATCGTTAGGACAAAACCGGTCCAAAATTCAAAATTCAAATTAATGATAACAATAAAAGTTTGCAAAAATTAAAACAAAAATGTTTGGATTGTACTAAATATTACAAAGGTAATTATGGTGCAACAAACCCATTTTTATAAAATGCCTAAGTAATTTAAAATGATTTAAAACAGAAGAGTAAAATAAATAAAAGGTATAAAAAAACAACAAAACAAAAGAAAAGGGACCCCCCCAATGGGCCAACCGGCCCAGCTGACAGCCAGGCCAGCCCACTGGCCCAGCTGGCCGACCCACCCCACTCCCTTATCCCCTCACACCCGCTAACCCTAACCCCCCGTCGCCCCGCTTTCCCCCCTCTCGATCCAATCT
>NC_057797.1:10755798-10773414 GCF_018294505.1 Triticum aestivum
CGTCGCTCACCGCCGTCCTCCACCTCCTCCCCGTTCCTGGACCGGGAAGTGCCCCCGACATCGTGCGCCGCACCATCGCCGCCCGGAGCTTCGCTCCTCGCTGGACCTCCCCGACCGCCTCCCCACCGGACTGCCTCCTCCACGCCATCGTCGTCCTCGGCCTCCACCACGAGCACCACTGCCCGGGACCCTACATCCCTCCGTGAGCGCCATCCCCATCTCCCTCTCTCCCTGTTGTCGCGGTTGCCGTTCTCCGCATGAGCACACGCTCACTCGCCGTCGCCCCTCACCCGTGCGTGGCCACGCGCCCGCGCTGTCCCGTCGTGGTCACCGCCCCTCTTGGCTCCAGCGCGTGCGCACCGCATGCGCCCGTCCCCGACTTCTCCCTCGCGCGCCCTCTTGCTTCGGGCGACGCCCGCTGCGAACCACCCCCCCTGAGCTCTGTCCACGCCCGCGCTTCCCTGGAGCGCGCCGGCACCCGCGCTTGCCGTCACCGGCCACGGCCACCACCGAAGCCCCCTGCTACCCGTGCCTCCCGCTCGCCGGTCCGGTCCCCACTCCGGCAACCACCCGCGGCCTCCTCCTCCCCGCGCTACTCCTCATCGTTGCGCCCCGCGGCCACCTCCGCTGCCTCCCTTGGCCGGCGCCTTGGCCGCCGGTGCCCAGCCGCGTCGGGCCATTGCCTCTGCCTGCGGTCGGGTGCCCGTAGCGCCCGTTCGGGCCACCCCGCAACCGTCGCCCGTTATGCCCCAGGGCCTATGACATATGGGCCCGCCCCAGAACGGTTTTATAAAAAAAAGAGAATTAATAATAATAATAATAATAAATTTAATTAATTAATTAATTAATTAACTAACTAAATTAATCCTGTTTAGTTAACCTAATTAACTAGTTAGTTAATTAAACAGTAATTAGATTAGCTAAGTCCTAACTAACTAAACAATCAATGACATCTGGGACCCACACGTCAGGTTAACTAGTCAACCCTATTGATTTCTGACATCAGCATGACATCATGCTGATGTCATAAATCCATTTTCGAATTAATTTAAATAATTAATTAAATCTCAGAAACTAATAAAATCTTTGGAAAATCATATCTTTTAATCCATAACTCGGATTAAATTATTTTCAACATGAAAGTTGCTCAGAACGACGAGACAATTCCGGATACGCAACCCGTTCGTCCGCCATACCCCCCTAACTTATCGAACTTGCAACTTTCCCCCTCCGGCTCCTCTGCCCGAAAACACGGAACCCCGGGAATACTTCCCGGATGCTTCCCCCCCTTCATCGGTATCACCTCATACCGCATTAGAACACGTCTAGCTCTGCATGTTATCCTGTTATGCACTTGCTTGCTATGTATTTACTGTTTCTTCCACCTCTTCTCTTTGGTAGACCCGGTGACGATGCTGATTCCCCAGTTCGACTACGGTGTTGACGACCCCTCCTTCTTGTCTGAGCAACCAGGCAAGCCCCCCCCCCTTGATCACCAGATATCGCTTATTCTCCTCTATACTGCTTGCATTAGAGTAGTGTAGCATGTTACTGCTTTCCGTTAATCCTATTCTGATGCATAGCCTGACATTGTTGCTACATCTGTTGATACCTTACCTGCAATCCTAAATACTTAGTATAGGATGCTAGTTTATCATCATTGGCCCTACCTTCTTGTCAGTCTGCCTTGCTATACTATTGGGCCGTGATCACTCGGGAGGTGATCACGGGTATATACTATACATACATACATACTGTACAGATGGTGACTAAAGTCGGGTCAGCTTGATGAGTACCCGCAAGTGATTCTGATGAGGGGGCTGAAAGGACAGGTGGCTCCATCCCGGTAGAGGTGGGCCTGGGTTCCCGACGGCCCCCGACTGTTACTTTGTGGCGGAGCGACAGGGCAGGTTGAGACCACCTAGGAGACAGGTGGGCCTGGCCCTGGTCGGCGTTCGCGGATACTTAACACGCTTAACGAGATCTTGGTATTTGATCTGAGTCTGGCCATTTGGTCTATACGCACTAACCATCTACGTGGGAGTAGTTATGGGTATCCCGGCGTCGTGGTATCAGCCGAAGCCTTCTTGACGTTAGCGACGGAGCGGCGTGCGCCGGATTGGACTGTGTTAACGCAACTTCCTTTGTAATGGAGGTTGCTAGGTCTGCTTCCGGCCGCCCTCGCAACGTGCAGGTGAGCAATGGGCGATGGGCCCAGACCCCTGCGTGCATAGGATTTAGACCGGCAGGCTGACCTCTCTGTTGTGCCTAGGTGGGGCTGCGACGTGTTGATCTTCCGAGGCCGGGCATGACCCAGGAAAGTGTGTCCGGCCAAATGGGATCGAGCGTGTTGGGTTATGTGGTGCACCACTGCAGGGAAGTTAATCTATTCGAATAGCCGTGATCTTCGGTAACAGGACGACTTGGAGTTGTACCTTGACCTTATGACAACTAGAACCGGATACTTAATAAAACACACCCTTCCAAGTTCCACAGACAACCCGGTGATCGCTTTTCCACAGGGCGACGAGAGGAGGATCGCCGGGTAGGATTATGCTATGCGATGCTACTGGAGATGCTACTTGGAGATGCTACTTGGAGGACTTCAATCTACTCTCTTCTACATGCTGCAAGACGGAGGCTGCCAGAAGCGTAGTCTTCGATAGGACTAGCTATCCCCCTCTTATTCTGGCATTCTGCAGTTCAGTCCACTGATATGGCCTCCTTACACATATACCCATGCATATGTAGTGTAGTTCCTTGCTTGCGAGTACTTTGGATGAGTACTCACGGTTGCTTTCTTCCCCCCTTTCCCCCTTTCCTTTCTTTCTGGTTGTCGCAACCAGATGCTGGAGTCCAGGAGCCAGACGCCACCTTCGACGACGACTCCTACTACGCTGGAGGTGCCTACTACTACGTGCAGCCCGCTGACGACGACCAGGAGTAGTTTAGGAGGATCCCAGGCAGGAGGCCTACGCCTCTTTCGATTTGTATTCCATTTTGTGCTAGCCTTCTTAAGGCAAACTTGTTTAACTTATGTCTGTACTCAGATATTGTTGCTTCCGCTGACTCGGCTATGATCGAGCACTTGTATTCGAGCCCTCGAGGCCCCTGGCTTGTATTATGATGCTTGTATGACTTATTTATGTTTTAGAGTTCTGTTGTGATATTTTCCCGTGAGTCCCTGATCTTGATCGTACACGTTTGCGTGCATGATTAGTGTACGATTGAATCGGGGGCATCACAATTATCTGCTTTATATTATTTTTGGGACTAACCTATTAACCGGAGGCCCAGCCCAGAATTGTTGTTTTTTTTGCCTATTTTAGGGTTTCGAAGAAATGGAATATCAAACGGAGTCCAAACGGAATGAAACCTTTGGGAACGTGATTTTCTCAACGAACAAGACCCACGAGACTTGGACCCTATGTCGAGACACAAAAGAGGAGGCCACGAGGTAGGGGGCGCGCCTGCCTCCCCCAGGCGCTCCCTCCACCCTCGTGGGCCCCCTGTTGCTCCACGGACATACTCCTTCCTCCTATATATACCTACGTACCCCCAAACGATCAGATACGTATCCAAAACCCTAATTTCACCGCCGCAACTTTCTGTATCCACGAGTTCCCATCTTGGGGCCTGTTCTAGAGCTCCGCCAGAGGGGGCATCGATCACAGAGGGCTTCTACATCAACACCATAGCCCTCCGATAAAGTGTGAGTAGTTTACTTCAGACCTACGGGTCCATAGTTAGTAGCTAGATGGTTTCTTCTCTCCTTTTGGATCTCAATACAAAGTTCTCCCCCTATCTTGTGGAGATCTATTCGATGTAATCTTCTTTTTGCGGTGTGTTTGTTGAGATTGATGAATTGTGGGTTTATGATCAAGTCTATCTATGAACAATATTTGAATCTTCTCTGAATTCTTTTATGTATGATTGGTTATCTTTGCAAGTCTCTTCGAATTATTAGTTTGGTTTGGCCTACTAGATTGATCTTTCTTGCAATGGGAGAAGTGCTTAGCTTTGGGTTCAATCTTGCGGTGTCCTTTCCCAGTGACAGTAGGGGCAGCAAGGCACGTATTGTATTTTTTGCCATCGAGGATAACAAGATGGGGTTTTCATCATATTGCATGAGTTTATCCCTCTACATCATGTCTTCTTGCTTAAGGCGTTACTCTGTTTTCATTAACTTAATACTCTAGATGCATGCTGGATAGCGGTCGATGAGTGGATTAATAGTAGTAGATGCAGGTAGTAATCGGTGTACTTGTCTCGGACGTGATGCCTATATACATGATCATACCTAGATATTCTCATAACTATGCTCAATTCTGTCAATTGCTCAACAGTAATTTGTTCACCCACCATAGAAAACTTATGCTCTCGAGAGAGGCCACTAGTGAAACTTATGGCCCCCGGATCTACCAATACTTAGTTATTTCCTTTTGCTTTTACTTTGCTTTTATTTTACTTTGCATCTTTATCATAAAAATACCAAAAATATTATCTTACCATATCTATCAGATCTCACTCTCGTAAGTCACTACAAGAAATATGTCAACTAGTGACCTTCTGTCAGTGACCCTGGAAGAATTGGTCATAGATCTATGACCAGTTAAGACCAATTGGTCAAAAGCTGTCCGGGGGGCTCCAAAACCCTAAACAATAACGACCATTTTGGTCAGAAAGGTCATAATTTCCTTACACAAACTGGTCATAAAGCAGGTAGCACAGGTCCTCTACCTTATTTCTAGCTGATCATGACCAATATGGATGGTCATAACCTTGTAAATTGTGGTGGGTTGCTATGACTAGGCACCACCTCATTAGTTTTGCCTATGTGTCATGTCCATGTGGCAGTTTTTGCCCTTGGTTGTGAAGCAACCTATATTTATGTCATTCCCAAAATTCCCAAAAAAAATCTCATAAATTCTTTGGATCATATCTTCGTCAAATATGTAAAAAAACCTTCCTTGCCTAGTTCAAAAATAATTCAAAAATATTCATTTTCCTATTCTGTTCAGAACAACAGTTTGTGAAGGAAGTACCACTTTGGCATGTCCAAATAGTATCCATTTTCTACAGTGCTTTCCTATGCCCAAATAACCATTCTGCACCAAATGCCAGCTCAATACATTCATTGTTTTGAGCCGAGCTTCAACATTCGTATTTATGTCCAGTGTGGTAGTTTGCAAAGCAAGTACCACCTAGGCTCCTCCTTTTGGGCTGAAAATTTGTGAAGACGGTCTTCTTGGTAACTGATCATCCTCAGCCAAAACTCACGCCCATTAGCTATGTACATTTCCCATACGACTAATCAAACACTTGGCTGCTAATTCATGTTTGAGCATCGATCGGTCTCCTCTTGAGAATCTTATGTTGTAATTTTCTTCCTAGAACCTACCTGGGGAGTGCCCAACCCACTAGACATACCTAGGCTGCCCAGAACACATGGCAACGCCACGGTCACGCGGTGACCACGCGGCGGACATGCGAGCTTACGCGCTCTAGAGTGGGGAGCCTCGGCCATCGCCCAAACCTCGACGTATCGCCACCAAACCATGTATTTATGATTAAATAGGTACTTATGTAACTATAAATGATTTTCGGAAAAAATAAATAGTAAACTATGACGCAATTGCAGTTCAAATTTGACCCGCTTTCTACTGAATCAGCGGGAATTTGTCTTTTTCACCAGAGATGGATCAAACCTTTTGACACACAGCCATTTTTTCAATTGTGTATCAAATATGGCCTAGTATTTTAGAAAATTGATTTGGTCCAATTTTGCAACAAATATATGGTAGGTCCTTCACAAAAAAAACTCATTTCGGGCACTCGAAAAATGGAAAATGAATTTTCCGTGCAAAGAAAATTAAAAATCCCTTAGGCAACATTGTTTGGAATTCCAAGATGCACCCTTGTGCACAATATGAGATCATTTGAACAAACTATGCCATGAATGTGGCCATAAGATTGATCATTTGGCTTGAAAGCCATGAATCTTCATGCATGATAGCTCATTTCTGAGAACACTTCTTAAAAATAATTTGCGTATTACAAGTTTATTATTTTTCTTGGAAACTAGGTCACATATGATGACACAATGCGAAGGTTTTCCAATTTTTTGAATTTTTTATGCCCGTTTCAAAATGCGGTCAAAACAGCGGGCTTGACCGTTCCTAGCTAATGGTTGAATCTTGGAATTTTTTTGATGTTTCTCTGATTAAATAGATACTTATGTACCTAGAAATGATTTTTGGAAAAAATAAATAGCAAACTATGAGGCAGCTACAGTTCAAATTTGACCCGCTTCCTCCTGATTCGGCGGGAATTTTCTTTTTCACCAGAGATGGATCAAAGATTTTTCACCCAACCATTTTTGTCAATTGTGCTTTAATTATGGCCTAGTATTTTAGAAAATTGATTTGGTACAATTTTGCAACAAATATATGGTAGGTCCTTCACAAAAAAAAAACTCATTTCGGGCACTCAAAAAATGGAAAATGAATTTTCAGTGCAAAGAAAATGAAAACTCCCTTAGGCAACATTGTTTGGAATTCCAAGATGCACCCTAGTGCACAATATGAGATCATTTGAACAAAGTATGCTATGAATGTGGCCATAACATATTACAAGTTTATTATTTTTCCTGGAAACTTGGTCATGTATGATGACACAAAGCGAAGGTTTTCCAATTTTTTGATTTTTTTTGAATTTGTTATGCCCGTTTCAAAATGCGGATCAAAACGACGGGCTTGACCATTCCTAGCTAGTGGTTGAACCTTGGAATTTTTTTGATGTTTCTCTGATTAAATAGATACTTATGTACCTAGAAATGATTTTTGGAAAAAATAAAGAGCAAACTATGATGCAGCTGTAGTTCAAATTTGACCCGCTTCCAGCTGAACCGGCAGAAATTTGTCTTTTTCACGAGAGGTGGATGAAATTTTTTGACATCCACCATTTGGTCAATTGTGCATTAAATATGTCCCAATATTTTAGAAAATTGATTTGGTGCAATTTTGCAACAATTATTTGGTTGGTTCTTCACAAAAAAAACATTTTTGCCACTCAAAAAATGATTAAAAATAGCTAGAAATATGAAAAATGCATACAAAATGGTCCTAATCCATAAAATGTGGTCTAACTCTAGTGGAATTTTGTGTGGTGCCCTTTTGCAAAATATTTTTGATAGCTACTTCATAAAATCCCTCTATTTTTAGTATGTGAAAACTATTTTACATCACTGATTTTCTGAACCAATCATAACTCTGTCCATGGATCGATGAAATGGCGTCCATCCATCCATCCATCCATCTCTCCATCCCACATCCATCCATCCATCTATCTACAGAAAAAAGAAAAAAAAGAAAAGAAAAGGAGATACCCCAACCGCAGCCCAAACCCTAGCTCAGATCGACCCCTCCCCCCGTCGCCCCCTTCCTCCCTCGTCCCCATCTCCTCGCCGCCGCCCCCTCCCCGATCTCGATCTGCCGCTGCCCCCATCGCCCCGCCGCCCTCTACTCCACAGCCGGCACCCCTACCCTCTCCTTCTCCCCTCTCCCTACATCCCAGATCCATTCGACCACGGCGACCACCTCCTCCACGGCCACCGTGCCCACGGCCACCTCCTCCCGTTGGCGACCACATCCACTCCGCCGCCGGTGCCACCTCGCCTCCCCTCCCTGGCTAGTGGTATCCTCCCCTCCAAGGGCCCGCCACCGATGAAGTCCGGCAAGGCCGGCTTCGAGGGCCCACAGGAGGCGCATCATGGCATCCACATCACCCTCTCCTCCAAGAGCGTCAAGAACCTCGAGAAGGGTGATGATGATGGGTGGATCTCGTCGATCCGCACCTCCTCACCAACCACATCACGGGTTCCGTGACATGGGAAGGTGTCCACGAGCTCCGCAACTCCCCTCTGCATCGACTACGGCCACCAGTTCAAGCTGGGCGCCCCCACATCGCCGGATCCGAGCTTCTTCCCCGTCGGCCGCCGCGCGCCTTCCCCCGTCGATCCGCGTCGCCCTCGCTGCTCCGACGTCTCCGGCCTCCCCAAGCTCGTCATCCGCACCGCGGTGAGCCGCTCAGCCGATCCCCCTGTTTGGCGCTCTCGATCCATCGCCATATGTTGCCTGCGCTCACCGAGGCCGCATCACCCATGCATCCACCATCATCTCGCACCACTGCGCCACCCAATCAACACCACACCATCCAGCCACCACTCTGTCTTCGCCGCCATCACCTTGCGCGCTCCACTTCGTCGCCGCGCCTGGCGCGCCTGACCAGACGGGCGTCTTGTTCCCCGCCCCACATGTAATATTCAGATTTGAGTAGTGCTACCAGCCTGTTATTTGTCTAGTTCAGACTTCCTGTGTGTGATAATTAGTTAAATTTTCCACTTGTGTACTCCTCTTGCTGCATATTCGTGTTTGTTTAATTTGTAGTTCCTGTGTTGCTCAAGTAGCCGTGACATATATGTATGTGGTGTGGAATCTATATGTCCCAGTACCAAACTACTTCTGCATGTTCAGTACTATGATATATCTTTTATTTCTAGTTCTTATAATCATTATACGTGCTTGTGATATATACGTGCTTGTGATGTGAATCACTTCTGCCCTTTTGCTTACATACTTTCTAATAATAGATGTCTCCTTTTATTGTAGATTTCCTTTTGTAGTCTATGTATGCATGTGTTAGGATTATTTTCCCTGTAATCTTCACGTAAATTGTCTAGCCTAGCTTTAGCCGAGCATCATCGCTGATCGTCTAGTCCCTATGGAGAACACGACATCCATAGCTGGGTCTCCTTTGACCGCGGTAGCTGAATATCACTGCCTCCGGTCATAAATTAGTGATGTGCAAAGAGGTGTTGTGCATGGTGATCGCCTAATTTACTTTCTGCCTGTAGAGTTACTGTGTTAAATCTTGAATGAAGCATTCAGGTAGTTGCATCTCTTGGGTCGAGTGTTTCCCAGATGCTTGTATGTATCTTGGCTCAGTAAATTGATATAATACTTACTTAGCTATGAAGGAACTTTCATGAATCATAGCACTGGTGTGTGGCTGCCATGCATCTCTGGATTATTGGTTTAGTGTACTGTAGATATGTGATCTTTTTATCTAACTAGCTTGGATGTGCTTGTTCTTGAATTGCGGGTCGCGGAGGTTCAGCTGGAAACAAGTTCAGGATGTCTCTGGGTCTGCCTGTGGCAGCCACTAGGAACTGCGCTGATAACACTGCTGCTGCACCTGGTGGAGCTGCCGCTGCCGCCCCAAAGGGTAACCTTCATCAAACACAACCCCATAATAGGGCTTCAAGGTTCTGTGCCCTCGTCTTCTTCCTCCTCTTCTGGTCTCGTTGATCTCGTCGATCTGACTGACGCGTGCCTGTTTCGTGTGTGCCGGCCACAGTGTGCTCCGATCTGGTGAGGGGCGCCAAGGACAAGCTGCTCCGGGTCAAGGATGGCCACCAAGATGCCCACCAGGAAGTTGTAATGCGGAGAAGGTGACTGACCCGCCTCCCTCGTCGGCTCCCGTTTTTACTTAGTTTTTGTGCCCTGTTTGCTCGCATTCATGCAACGACCGGCCTCGCTAAAACGTTTCTCTATGGAATCAGGCTGCTTAGGGTTGGGTGACATAGGGCAGTAAATTGGCTGTATGGGCACTTCTTTATTGTTAGCTGTTAGCCAAGAGATCAACTTTCCCGGTTGAAGTTCATAGCCCAGTGGATTTTAGTAGTGAACTAGTGATCGATCCTACGGTCCCTTGATCTCCCCATGATTTCTCGTTGCGTTTTTGAATATTTGGGCCTTCTTGTTTGTAGGAGCTGGAGCCGCTGGAGATCAAAGATGTGCTACGATGTAAGTTCTAGTTTTTGCCCTTCGATTCCCTCTTCCATGCTTCTGCTCTGCTATTCCAATTTTTGCCTTTTGTGTTCACTCTTTTACTAGTACAGTAGTTTATTAGTACATGTATATATGGTAGCCGAAATCCACTCTTTAATACTGATGTGCAGAGCAGTAGCAGTAGTAGTTCAATTTACTAGTATATCGTGGCCCATTATTTATGTCGTGGTCTGATTAGTTGCAACTGCTGTACTGATGTGTTGGGGATTGATTCCTTGAGCTCCTTGTTTCATGTTGACATTTGCACTTGTGCGAAAAGAAAAACTGAAGCAATTGCTTGCGTTCCTTTCTACAATTAGTCTTCCAACAGACCAGTTATAACAAATGTGTCTGCTATTCTTTTTAGTGTAGTTCTCTTTATTGTGTTCCTAATGATTGTCATGTATGTATGTGCTGCAGGCATCTTGCATACCATATTCTCATGGGTGGGTGCAGCGAGGGGCTGGGGAAGCGCGGTACGCAGTGGATGGAGGTCATTTGTGGGAGCCCAGGGCGTTCGTCTACCACAACTTCCTGGTAATCACTCCTGCTGCTGCCCACTCTGCCTTCCCTTCAACACCCATAATCTGCGCTGATGCATGCACACTGTCCCGTGTTTGTGGGAAGCTGGTTTTGTTAGGTAGTCCATCGATGATGTATGGGTTTCTGTTTGTAATCTGCGCTGATGCCCACTCTGAAAGTTTGGTGACAAAATAATGCATCTTGAATCCTGGGAAGACTACTAATTATCTGTCATTGGAGGATATGCTACAACAATGCAGCAATTTGAATTGATATTCACATTGAATTAATGACTTGTCTTGTTGTATGCAATTGAAACATACCCATATAAAAGAAGTCTATTCCATGCAACATTTTTACTATTTTACTCAACTTGTTTTTGTAGTTACTTGATACATATTACCTCCGTCCCATAATAAACCATCAAATGTACTCCTGGGAGGGATAAACATCTCTTTTAGAACATGGGTTGAAGCAGGTGCCTAGTCCAGTACTGATGATTGTTTTCATTCTCATACAAATTTGTTAATGATGGTGATTTTGTACTAGCATATAAACTCGTTTTTGTTGTCACTTGATACATACTTAGCTTGTACTTGAAGTTGTGGGTTAATGCTGGTAATTTTGTTCTACTTGTATGCATTGGTACCCCCATCATCGAGCGCACGAATGCAATAGTGGCAAGAAGATCATGGTCGTGTGCATCATCAAGCACACCATGGCGAGCATCCACCTCCTCAAAGTGGCAAGAAGAGCAGGTGCCTAGTTTGTAATCGCTGTCGAAGGAGCTCCATGCTGAAGAATATAACACTTATAGAGCTTGTAAAGTACCATGTTATTGAACTTGTGGAGCATGTAACTGTGACTTCCACTATTGTATGTTAGAGTTATTTGTACAGCTTGCTACACTTGCTGAAGAACATAACACTTGTAGAGCTTGCAAAGTGTATGTTAGAGTTATTTGTACAGCAACAGCTCTGTATTGACTGGTAATATTTGTACAACAGCAACACTGGCTGGTAATATTTGAAGTATTTTGTGTGTTTTCTGTGCCAATTTAAATATTGTCTATTTATTTACGTTAAATTGGAAAATGAAGAATGTGACCCTAACAAAAAAAGAAAAAAATGAAACTGTTGAGACAAAAAGGACATGGGCCAAAAATAAAAAGGCTGCAATGAAGGCCATGGGCCAAAAATAAAAAGGCTGCAATGTTGGGCTTGGTCCATGAAGCTGACAAAAAATTCATAGGAAAAAAAATATAAATGGGCTGAATTAATGGGCTCGGCCCATATAAACACCGAATTGGACCGGGCTGATTCTTGTCCCACATCAGGTTGCCACGTCGGATGCCTACGTGGCCTGGGGAGGCTGCTAGTGACCAAAAGAAGACAGTAGGCATATTTTGGTTGTAAACGTCTATGACCTTCTCACAGATAAGGTCGTTAATTTCAGTTTACGACCACCAGCTTTTGACCATCTATTTTTGGTCACAAATGGAAAATACTGACCATTCAGTGACTAATAGTCAAGGTCACAAGTTGACATATTTCTTGTAGTGAGTGGCTGAGTAGGGATTGACAACCCCTATTTGCGTTGGTTGCGAGGATTTATTTGTTTTGTGCAGGTACGAGGGACTCGCGCGTAGCCTCCTACCGGATTGATACCTTGGTTCTCAAAAACTGAGGGAAATACTTACGCTACTTTGCTGCATCCTCCCTTCCTCTTCGGGGAAACCCAACGTAGTGCTCAGGAGGTAGCAAGAAGGATTTCTGGCACCGTTGCCAGGGAGGTCTACGCAAAAGTTAGTATACCGAGTACCCATCACATACCCTTATCTCCCGCATTACATTATTTGCCATTTGCCTCTCGTTTTCCTCTCCCCTACTTCACCCTTGCCGTTTTATTCACCCTCTCTCTCTATCCTCCCTCTCTTTCTCTATTTGCCTCTTTTTCCCGCTTGCTTTTTGTTTGCTTGTGTGTTAGTTTGCTTGCTTGTCACGATGGCTCAAGATAACACTAAATTGTGTGACTTCACCAATACCAACAACAATGATTTTGTTAGAACTCTGATTGCTCCTCTTACCGATGCTGAATCTTGTGAAATTAATACTGCTTTGCTGAATCTTGTCATGAAAGATCCGGTTTCCGGCCTTCCTAGTGAAGATGTCGCTACCCATCTTAATAGCTTCATTGATTTGAGTGATATGCAAAAGAAGAAAGATGTGGATAATGATATTGTTAAATTTAAGCCATTTCCTTTTTCGCTTAGAGATCGTCCTAAAGCTTGGTTTTGGTCTTTGCCTAAAAATAGTATTTATTCATGGAACAAGTGCAAAGATTCTTTTATCTCTCAGTATTTTCCTCCCGCTAAGATCATCTCTCTTAGAAACGATATTATGAATTTTAAGCAACTTGATCATGAACATGTTGCACAAGCTTGGGTGAGAATGAAATTAATGATACGTAATTGCCCTACACATGGTTTAAATTTGAGGATGATTATACACATTTTTTTGCTGGATTGAATTTTGCTTCTAGAAATCTTTTAGATTCGGCCGCAGGAGGCACTTCTATGGAAATCACTTTAGGATAAGCTACTAAACTCCTAGATAATATTATGGTTAATTATTCTCAATGGCATACTGAAAGATCTACTAATAAAAAGGTGCATGTGATAGAAGAAATTAATGTTTTGAGTGGAAAGATGGATGATCTTATGAAATTATTTACTAGTAAAAGTGTTTCTTCTAATCCTAATGATATGCCCTTGTCTACTTTGATTGAGAATAATAATGAATCTATGGATCTGAATTTTGTTGGTAGGAACAATTTTGGTAACAACGCCTATAAAGGAAATTTTAATCCTAGGCCTTATCATAGTAATCCCTCTAATAATTATGGTAATTCCTACAACAATCTTATGGAAAGTATAATAAGATGCCCTCTGATTTTGAATCTAATATTAAAGAATTTATTACTTCGCAAAAAAATTTCAATGCTTTGATTGAAGAAAAATTGCTTAAGATTGATGAGTTAGCTAGGAGCATTGATAGAATTGTTGTTGATGTTGATTCTTTGAAACATAGATCTGTTCCACCTAAGCATGATATCAATGAGTCTCTCAAAGCCAGGAGAATTTCCATTGATGAGTGCAAAGAAAGAACCGCTAGGATGCGTGCTAAGAAAGATGCCTTTATAAAAGCGTGTTCTTCTAGTTCCTATGAAAATAAAGATGAAGATCTAAAAGTTATTGATGTGTCCCCTATTAAATCTTTGTTTTGCAATATGAATCTTGATAATTATGGGACTGAATATGATCCACCTTTACCTAGAAGACGTTCCAAGAATTCAGAATTTTTTGATCTTGATGCTAAAATTGATAAAAGTGGGATTGAAGAAATTAAAACCCTAGATGTTGCTAAACCCACTATTATAAATTTCAAGGAATTTAACTATGAAAATTGCTCTTTAATTGATTGTATTTCCTTGTTGCAATCCGTGCTAAATTCTCCTCATGCTTATAGTCAAAATAAAGCGTTCACTAAACATATCGTTGATGCCTTGATGCAATCTTATGAAGAAAAACTTGAGTTGGAAGTTTCTATCCCTAGAAAACTTTATGATGAGTGGGAACCAACTATTAAAATTAAAATTAAAGATCGTGAATGCTATGATTTATGTGATTTGGGTGCTAGTGTTTCCACGATTCCAAAGACTTTGTGTGATTTGTTAGGTTTCCGTGATTTTGATGATTGCTCTCTAAACTTGCACCTTGCGGATTCCACTATTAAGAAACCTATGGGAAGAATAAATGATGTTCTTATTGTTGCAAATTGGAATTATGTGCCCGTATATTTTATTGTTCTTTACATAGATTGCAATCCTTCATGTCCTATTATTCTTGGTAGACCTTTTCTTAGAATGATTGATGCAATTATTGAAATGAAGGAAGGAAATATTAGATTCCAATTTCCATTAAGGAAAGGCATGGAACACTTTCCTAGAAATAAAATTAAATTACCTTATGAATCTATTATGAGATCCACTTATGGATTGCCTACCAAAGATAGCAATACCTAGATCTATCCTTGTTTGTTATGCCTAGCTAGGGGCGTTAAACGATAGCGCTTTTTGGGAGGCAACCTGATTTTATTTTTATTCCTTGATTATTTCTCCTGTTTAGTAATAAATAATTTATCTAGCCTATGTTTAGTTTGTGTTTTTTTGTGTTTAATTAGTGTTCGTGCCAAGTAGAACCGTTGGGAAGACTTGGGGAAAGTCTTGTTACACTTGCTGTAAAAAAACAGAAACTTTAAAGCTCACGAGAACTGCTGCCATTTTTATTTGGAAAGTTATATTTAGTTAATTATTTTTGAAGATGATTAATAGATAAATTACTCACGTCCAGAAATTTATTTTAGAATTTTTGGGGTTCCAGATCTTGCGCTAGCTACAGATTACTGCAGACTATTCTGTTTTTGACAGATTCTGTTTTTCGTGTGTTGTTTCCTTATTTTGATGAATCTATGGCTTGTAAAATAGTTTATAAACCATAAATAAGTTGGAATACAGTAGGTTCATCACCAATATAAATAAAGAATGAGTTAATTACAGTACCTTGAAGTGGTCTTTTGTTTTCTTTCGCTAACGGAGCTCATGAGATTTTCTACTTTGAGTTTTGTGTTGTGAAGTTTTCAAGTTTTGGGTAAAGATTTGATGGATTATGGAACAAGGAGTGGCAAGAGCCTAAGCTTGGGGATGCCCATGGCACCCCCAAGATAATCTAAGGACACCTAAAAGCCAAAGCTTGGGGATGCCCCGGAAGGCATCCCCTCTTTCATCTACTTCTATCGGTAACTTTATTTGGAGCTATATTTTTATTCGCCAGATGATATGTGTTTTGCTTGGAGCGTCTTGTATGATTTGAGTCTTTATTTTTTTAGCACAATTATCCTTGATGTACACACCTTTTGAGAGAGCCATACATGATTTGGACTTTGTTAAAATACTCTATGTGCTTCGCTTATATCTTTTGAGTTATATAGTGTTGCTCTAGTACTTCACTTATATCTTTTAGAGCACGGTGGTGGATTTGTTTTATAGAAACTATTGATCTCTCATGCTTCACTTAGATTATTTTGAGAGTCTTAAATAGCATGGTAATTTGCTTAAAATCCTAATATACTAGGTATTCAAGATTAGTAAATTTTTCTTATGAGTGTTTTGAATACTAAGAGAAGTTTGATGCTTGATGATTGTTTTGAGATATGGAGATAATAATATCAAAGTCGTGCTAGTTGAGTAGTTGTGAAATTGAGAAATGCTTGTGTTGAAGTTTGCATGTCTCGTAGCATGCATGTATGGTAAACGTTATGTAACGAATTTGAAACATGAGGTGTTATTTGATTGTCCTCCTTATGAGTGGCGGTCGGGGACGAGCGATGGTCTTTTCCTACCAATCTATCCCTCTAGGAGCATGCGCGTAGTGCCAAACTTTTTGATGACTTGTAGATTTTGGCAATAAGTATGTGAGTTCTTTATGACTAATGTTGAGTCCATGGGTTATACGCACTCTTACCCTTCCATCCTTGCTAGCCTCTTCGGTATCGTGCATTGCCCTTTCTCACATTGAGAGTTGGCGCAAACTTCGCTGGTGCATCCAAACCCCATGATATGATATGCTCTTTCACACATAAACCTCCTTATATCTTCCTCAAAACAGCCACCATACATACCTATTATGGCATTTCCATAGCCATTCCGAGATATATCGCCATGCAACTTTCCACCATTCTGTTTATCATGACACATTCATTATTGTCATATTGATTAGCATGATCATGTAGTTGTCATAGTATTTGTGGCAAAGCCACCGTTCATAATTCTTTCATACATGTCACTCTTGGTCCATTGCATATCCCGGTACACCGCCGGAGGCATTCATATAGTCATCTTTTGTTCTAGTATCGAGTTGTAATCATTGAGTTGGAAATAAATAGAAGTGTGATGATCATCATATTCTAGAGCATTGTCCCAAGTGAGGAATTATAAAGAAAAAAAATGAGAAAGGCCATAAAAAAAGAGAAAGGCCAAATAAAAAATATGAGATTAAAAGAGAGAAGGGACAATGGTACTATCCTTTGCCACACTTGTTCTTCAAAGTAGCACCGTAATCTTCATGATAGAGATTCTCTTGCTTTGTCACTTTCATATGCTAGTGGGAATTTTCATTATAGAACTTGGCTTGTATATTCCAACAATGGGCCTCCTCAAGTGCCCTAGGTCTTCGTGAGCAAGCAAGTTGGATGCACACCCACTTAGTTTCTTTTGTTGAGCTTTCATACATTTATAGCTCTAGTGCATCCGTTGCATGGCAATCCCTACTCCTTGCACTAACATCAATCGGTGGGCATCTCCATAGCCCATTGATTAGCCTCGTTGATGTGAGAGTTTCTCCTTCTTGTCTTCTCCACATAACCCCACTCATTATATTCTATTCCACCCATAGTGCTATGTCCATGGCTCGCGCTCATATATTGCGTGAAAGTTTATAGGATTGAGATTATTAAAGTACGAAACAATTGCTTGGCTTGTTATCGGGGTTGTGCATGATGAGAGCATTCTTGTGTGACAAAAATGGAGCATGACTAAACTATATGATTTTGTAGGGATGAACTTTCTTTGGCCATGTTATTTTGAGAAGACATAATTGCTTTGTTAGTATGCTTGAAGTATTATTATTTTTATGTCAATATGAACTTTTGTCCTGAATCTTTCAGATCTGAATATTCATACCCCAATTAAGAAGAATTACATTAAAATTATGCCAAGTAGCACTCCGCATCAAAAATTTTGTTTTTATCATTTACCTACTCGAGGACGAGCAGGAATTAAGCTTGGGGATGCTTGATACGTCTCCAACGTATCTATAATTTTTGATTGCTCCATGCTATATTATCTACTGTTTTGGATATTATTGGGCTTTATTATACACTTCTATATTATTTTTGGGACTAACGTATTAACCGGAGGCCCAGCCCAGAATTGCTATTTTTTGCCTGTTTTACGGTTTCGAAGAAAAGAAATAACAAATGGAGTCCAAACGGAATGAAACCTTCGGGAACGTGATTTTCTCAACGAACAAGACCTTGGAGACTTGGACCCTACGTCAAGACACAAAAGAGGAGGCCATGAGGTAGGG
>NC_057797.1:10773424-10778398 GCF_018294505.1 Triticum aestivum
TATGGAAATCACTTTAGGATAAGCTACTAAACTCCTAGATAATATTATGGTTAATTATTCTCAATGGCATACTGAAAGATCTACTAATAAAAAGGTGCATGTGATAGAAGAAATTAATGTTTTGAGTGGAAAGATGGATGATCTTATGAAATTATTTACTAGTAAAAGTGTTTCTTCTAATCCTAATGATATGCCCTTGTCTACTTTGATTGAGAATAATAATGAATCTATGGATCTGAATTTTGTTGGTAGGAACAATTTTGGTAACAACGCCTATAAAGGAAATTTTAATCCTAGGCCTTACCCTCTAATAATTATGGTAATTCCTACAACAATCTTATGGAAAGTATAATAAGATGCCCTCTGATTTTGAATCTAATATTAAATAATTTATTACTTCGCAAAAAAATTTCAATGCTTTGATTGAAGAAAAATTGCTTAAGATTGATGAGTTAGCTAGGAGCGTTGATAGAATTGCTGTTGATGTTGATTCTTTGAAACCTAGATCTATTCCACCTAAGCATGATATCAATGAGTCTCTCAAAGCCAGGAGAATTTCCATTGATGAGTGCAAAGAAAGAACCGCTAGGATGCGTGCTAAGAAAGATGCCTTTATAAAAGTGTGTTCTTCTAGTTCCTATGAAAATAAAGATGAAGATCTAAAAGTTATTGATGTGTCCCCTATTAAATCTTTGTTTTGCAATATGAATCTTGATAATTATGGGACTGAATATGATCCACCTTTACCTAGAAGACGTTCCAAGAATTCAGAATTTTTTGATCTTGATGCTAAAATTGATAAAAGTGGGATTGAAGAAATTAAAACCCTAGATGTTGCTAAACCCACTATTATGAATTTCAAGGAATTTAACTATGAAAATTGCTCTTTAATTGATTGTATTTCCTTGTTGCAATCCGTGCTAAATTCTCCTCATGCTTATAGTCAAAATAAAGCATTCACTAAACATATCGTTGATGCCTTGATGCAATCTTATGAAGAAAAACTTGAGTTGGAAGTTTCTATCCCTAGAAAACTTTATGATGAGTGGGAACCAACTATTAAAATTAAAATTAAAGATCGTGAATGCTATGCTTTATGTGATTTGGGTGCTAGTGTTTCCACGATTCCAAAGACTTTGTGTGATTTGTTAGGTTTCCGTGATTTTGATGATTGCTCTCTAAACTTGCACCTTGCGGATTCCACAATTAAGAAACCTATGGGAAGAATTAATGATGTTCTTATTGTTGCAAATTGGAATTATGTGCCCGTATATTTTGTTGTTCTTGACATAGATTGCAATCCTTCATGTCCTATTATTCTTGGTAGACCTTTTCTTAGAATGATTGGTGCAATTATTGAAATGAAGGAAGGAAATATTAGATTCCAATTTCCATTAAGGAAAGGCATGGAACACTTTCCTAGAAATAAAATTAAATTACCTTACGAATCTATTATGAGATCCACTTATGGATTGCCTACCAAAGATAGCAATACCTAGATCTATCCTTGTTTGTTATGCCTAGCTAGGGGTGTTAAACGATAGCGCTTGTTGGGAGGCAACCCGATTTTATTTTTATTCCTTGATTTTTGCTCCTGTTTAGTAATAAATAATTTATCTAGCCTATGTTTAGGTTGTGTTTTTTTGTGTTTAATTAGTGTTCGTGCCAAGTAGAACCGTTGGGAAGACTTGGGGAAAGTCTTGTTACACTTGCTGTAAAAAAACAGAAACTTTAAAGCTCACGAGAACTGCTGCCATTTTTATTTGGAAAGTTATATTTAGTTAATTATTTTTGAAGATGATTAATAGATAAATTACTCACGTCCAGAAATTTATTTTAGAATTGTTTGGGTTCCAGATCTTGCGCTAGCTACAGATTACTGCAGACTGTTCTGTTTTTGACAGATTCTGTTTTTCGTGTGTTGTTTCCTTATTTTGATGAATCTATGGCTTGTAAAATAGTTTATAAACCATAAATAAGTTGGAATACATTAGGTTCATCACCAATATAAATAAAGAATGAGTTAATTACAGTACCTTGAAGTGGTCTTTTGTTTTCTTTCGCTAATGGAGCTCATGAGATTTTCTACTTTGAGTTTTGTGTTGTGAAGGTTTCAAGTTTTGGGTAAAGATTTGATGGATTATGGAACAAGGAGTGGCAAGAGACTAAGCTTGGGGATGCCCATGGCACCCCCAAGATAATCTAAGGATACCTAAAAGCCAAAGCTTGGGGATGCCCCGTAAGGCATCCCCTCTTTCGTCTACTTCTATCGGTAACTTTATTTGGAGCTATATTTTTATTCGCCAGATGATATGTGTTTTGCTTGGAGCGTCTTGTATGATTTGAGTCTTTATTTTTTTAGCACAATTATCCTTGATGTACACACCTTTTGAGAGAGCCATACATGATTTGGACTTTGTTAAAATACTCTATGTGCTTCGCTTATATCTTTTGAGTTATATAGTTTTGCTCTAGTACTTCACTTATATCTTTTAGAGCATGGTGGTGGATTTGTTTTATAGAAACTATTGATCTCTCATGCTTCACTTAGATTATTTTGAGAGTCTTAAATAGCATGGTAATTTTCTTAAAATCCTAATATACTAGGTATTCAATATTAGTAAAATTTTCTTATGAGTGTTTTGAATACTAAGAGAAGTTTGATGCTTGATGATTGTTTTGAGATATGGAGATAATAATATCAAAGTCGTGCTAGTTGAGTAGTTGTGAAATTGAGAAATGCTTGTGTTGAAGTTTGCATGTCTCGTAGCATGCATGTATGGTAACGTTATGTAACAAATTTGAAACATGAGGTGTTATTTGATTGTCCTCCGTATGAGTGGCGGTCGGGGACGAGCGATGTTCTTTTCCTACCAATCTATCCCTCTAGGAGCATGCGCGTAGTGCCAAACTTTTTGATGACTTGTAGATTTTGGCAATAAGTATGTGAGTTCTTTATGACTAATGTTGAGTCCATGGATTATACGCACTCTTACCCTTCCATCCTTGCTAGCCTCTTCGGTATCGTGCATTGCCCTTTCTCACATTGAGAGTTGGCGCAAACTTCGCTGGTGCATCCAAACCCCATGATATGATATGCTCTTTCACACATAAACCTCCTTATATCTTCCTCAAAACAGCCACCATACGTACCTATTATGGCATTTCCATAGCCATTCCGAGATATATCGCCATGCAACTTTCCACCATTCTGTTTATCATGACACATTCATTATTGTCATATTGATTAGCATGATCATGTAGTTGTCATAGTATTTGTGGCAAAGCCACCGTTCATAATTCTTTCATACATGTCACTCTTGGTCCATTGCATATCCCGGTACACCGCCGGAGGCATTCATATAGTCATCTTTTGTTCTAGTATCGAGTTGTAATCATTGAGTTGGAAATAAATAGAAGTGTGATGATCATCATATTCTAGAGCATTGTCCCAAGTGAGGAATTATAAAGAAAAAAATGAGAAAGGCCATAAAAAAGAGAAAGGCCAAATAAAAAATATGAGATTAAAAGAGAGAAGGGACAATGTTACTATCCATTGCCACACTTGTTCTTCAAAGTAGCACCGTAATCTTCATGATAGAGATTCTCTTGTTTTGTCACTTTCATATGCTAGTGTGAATTTTCATTATAGAACTTGGCTTGTATATTCCAACAATGGGCCTCCTCAAGTGCCCTAGGTCTTCGTGAGCAAGCAAGTTGGATGCACACCCACTTAGTTTCTTTTGTTGAGCTTTCATACATTTATAGCTCTAGTACATCCGTTGCATGGCAATCCCTACTCCTTGCACTAACATCAATCGGTGGGCATCTCCATAGCCCATTGATTAGCCTCGTTGATGTGAGAGTTTCTCCTTTTTGTCTTCTCCACATAACCCCACTCATTATATTCTATTCCACCCATAGTGCTATGTCCATGGCTCGTGCTCATATATTGCGTGAAAGTTTATAGGATTGAGATTACTAAAGTACGAAACAATTGCTTGGCTTGTCATCGGGGTTGTGCATGATGAGAGCATTCTTGTGTGACGAAAATGGAGCATGACTAAACTATATGATTTTGTAGGGATGAACTTTCTTTGGCCATGTTATTTTGAGAAGACATAATTGCTTTGTTAGTATGCATGAAGTATTATTATTTTTATGTCAATATGAACTTTTGTCCTGAATCTTTCAGATCTGAATATTCATACCCCAATTAAGAAGAATTACATTAAAATTATGCCAAGTAGCACTCCGCATCAAAAATTTTGTTTTTATCATTTACCTACTCGAGGACGAGCAGGAATTAAGCTTGGGGATGCTTGATACGTCTCCAACGTATCTATAATTTTTGATTGCTCCATGCTATATTATCTACTGTTTTGGATATTATTGGGCTTTATTATACACTTCTATATTATTTTTGGGACTAACGTATTAACCGGAGGCCCAGCCCAGAATTGCTATTTTTTGCCTGTTTTACGGTTTCGAAGAAAAGAAATAACAAATGGAGTCCAAGCGGAATGAAACCTTCGGGAACGTGATTTTCTCAACGAACAAGACCTTGGAGACTTGGACCCTACGTCAAGACACAAAAGAGGAGGCCATGAGGTAGGGGGCGCGCCTACCCCCCCCCCCCTAGGCGCGCCCTCCACCCTCGTGGGCCCCCTGTTGCTCCACCGACGTACTCCTTCCTCCTATATATACCTACGTACCGCCAAACGATCAGATACGGAGCCAAAAACCTAATTCCACCGCCGCAACTTTCTGTATCCACGAGATCCCATCTTGGGGCCTGTTCCGGAGCTTAGCCGGAGGGGGCATCGATCACGGAGGGCTTCTACATCAACACCAGAGCCCCTCCGATGAAGTGTGAGTAGTTCACCTCAGACCTACGGGTCCATAGTTAGTAACTAGATGGCTTCTTCTCTCTTTTTGGATCTCAATACAATGTTCTCCCCCTCTCTTGTGGAG
>NC_057797.1:10778408-10811219 GCF_018294505.1 Triticum aestivum
CCACCGACGTACTCCTTCCTCCTATATATACCTACGTAGCCCCAAACGATCAGATACGGAGCCAAAACCCTAATTCCACCGCCGCAACTTTCTGTATCCACGAGATCCCATCTTGGGGCCTGTTCTGGAGCTTAGCCGGAGGGGGCATCGATCACGGAGGGCTTCTACATCAACACCATAGCCCCTCCGATGAAGTGTGAGTAGTTCACCTCAGACCTATGGGTCCATAGTTAGTAACTAGATGGCTTCTTCTCTCCTTTTGGATCTCAATACAATGTTCTCCCCCTCTCTTGTGGAGATCTATTCGATGCAATCTTCTTTTGCGGTGTGTTTATTGAGACCGATGAATTGTGGGTTTATGATCAAGTCTATCTATGAACAATATTTGAATCTTCTCTGAATTCTTTTATGTATGATTGGTTATCTTTGCAAGTCTCTTAGAATTATCAGTTTGGTTTGGCCTACTAGATTGATCTTTCTTGCAATGGGACAAGTGCTTAGCTTTGGGTTCAATCTTGCGGTGTCCTTTCCTAGTGACAGTAGGGGCAGCAAGGCACGTATTGTATTTTTGCCATCGAGGATAACAAGATGGGGTTTTCATCATATTGCATGAGTTTATCCCTCTACATCATGTCATCTTGCTTAAGGCGTTACTCTTTTTTCATTAACTTAATACTCTAGATGCATGCTGGATAGCGGTCGATGAGTGGAGTAATAGTAGTAGATGCAGGCATGAGTCGGTCTACTTGTCTCGGACGTGATGCCTATATACATGATCATACCTAGATATTCTCATAACTATGCTCAATTCTGTCAATTGCTCAACAGTAATTTGTTCACCCACCGTAGAATACTGATGCTCTCGAGAGAAGACACTAGTGAAACCTATGGCCCCAGGGTCTATCTTCATCACATTAATCTCCTAATACTTAGTTATTTCCTTTGCTTTTATTTTACTTTGCATCTTTATCACAAAAATACCAAAAATATTATCTTGTCATATCTATCTGATCTCACTCTCGTAAGTGGCTGTGTAGGGATTGACAACCTCTTATCGCGTTTGTTGCGAGGATTTATTTGTTTTGTGCAGGTGCGAGGGACTCGCGCGTAGCCTCCTACTGGATTGATACCTTGGTTCTCAAAATTTGAGGGAAATACTTATGCTACTTTGCTGCATCATCCCTTCCTCTTCGGGGAAAACCAACGCAGTGCTCAAGAGGTAGCACATCCTCATCCTTGACGCAGAGTGTTGCGGCAAGCTTCTTCTCACGCGCGGCAAGGTCCTCCTCCTGGGAGTTCAGCGCGGCTTGGTGTTGGGTTCGAGCGGCCTCGGCTTCGGCGGCCAGGTTCTTCGCCGTCTCCTGGGCCTTCTCGATGTCGGCCCGCTTCATGGTAAGCTCCACATCGCGCCTAGCCAGCTCGTCCTGGACGGCCCTTAGGTCCTTATGGCCAGGCGGAACCAAGTCAGCGCCTCAGCAAAATGCCCCTCGAGGTCCGCCTCTGCCTTGTCCACCACCGCCATCCTGGACTTGGCTTTGTCCAGGCGAGCACGGTGAAGCGCCTGGAGCTTCTGGAAGTTGGCACCCATGGCCTGGAGGAGCCGCTCTTCCTGGGAACCGCCGCTACCAGCGCTCGGCTCGTCAACGATCTCAAGCCCGGCGGCGGCGAGCACTTCATCATCAAACACCTTCCCTTCGACGGGCGCCCCGGTGCTCGCCGTCCCTGGGAGGTGGACGAACAAGTCGTCGCTCACCCTCAGATATCTGCCGGAGCCCGAGGCAGCGGAGGAGGAAGGTTGGTCATCAACAACCTCCTCCTCGGCACTGGCCTTGCCGGCCTCCCCGGTAGGCCCCTTGCCGGCCTCCTCGGTAGCAGCCTTGCCGGGCTCCCCAGCAGGCCCCTTGGCAGCGTCCTCAGCAACATCCTTGGCGGCCTCCTCGGTAGCGATCTTCTCGGCCTCCTCCACGGCATCCTAGATGACATCCTTGATGACGGTGTCTATATCCTCCCGGTCCGCCGAGGAAGGGTCTGGACATCGAGAAAGGGATGAGACGCAACCAAGACCAAGATCCAGAAAGAAAAGAAAAAGAACAGGGACGGAAGGCGAACGACTTACTAGTGTCAGGCAGGGAAGTAGAGATCCCATCCCCGCCAACATTTGGCGCCGAGGCGAAGCCACCAGCACCCGAGTTCTCCTCCTCCTCCTATGTGTGCATGGGCTCAGTGCTTGGTGCCCTTGCCGGGGACTCCCCTCAGGGCGGCGTGGTCGATGGGGGCAACGTGTTGGGGGTAGCCCTCTGTGGCTCCTTCTGCTATTGTCCTCCTCCTGCGACCACGACAAGGCCAGCACCAAGGGATTGTACCCCCCAACACACGTCGACGAGGGGTGAGTGATGAACTTACACTGGGGGCTGTGCCGGGGGCTGATGTGTGGGCTGCTCAACACCACCAGCGGTGTACCGGAAGTACCTGCCGGGTCTGGCCGCTCGCCGAAGCCCTAGCCCTCTTCACCCACTGGGCTAGCGTCTCTGCATCCCTATAAAGAAGAAGAACATATCAGAACAAGCGGCACAGATTGAGGAGGCAGAGATGGCACGAAAAAAGGAAACAAGATACTTACTCGTCATCCACCTCCTCCTCTGCTGCCTTCCTCTTCCTCCTTGGGATGAGGGACCCAAAATCGAAGACAACCCCCGTGTCATCATCTACGGGAGGAGGGGCTCCGTGGATGCTAGGATGAAGCAGAGGCAGTTGCCTTCTTCTTTGCCACTGCTGCCTTCACCAACTTCTTCGCCGCCATGGCCCTTGTATGGCGCGCGGACCCCTCCTGGGCTTGCCGCGGTTGTACGGCCCTGCCGGGCCGGACTGGCTCGGCAGATGTGGCCCGCCGTAGGACTCGCCCTCTCCTCGTGACCGGAGGGTCGACAGCCACGGCCTCCTCCTCCTACGACTCGTCAACCGCATCTTCGATGAGAGGGGCCCCGGTGCCGGCACTACTGGATTCCCCAGCAGACTCCGCCCACTTGGCAAGCTCCTTCTCTTCCGCCTCCGTTGCGGCCTTGTCCTCCACACCGTCGGCGCTGCCGGCCGCCTTGGCGAGCTCCGACTCCGCGCCCTAGCGGCGATGTAGTCCAGCTCCACCTGTGTGGTGTCCTGGACGAGCCGCGGCTCGGGGCTGACGTACTTCTCCTCCAAGGTGTCAAAAAACTCCTGCACCTGATCTTCCGGCAGCTCGGCCCAGTTTGGGACGAGGCCGTGCGCGTTGAACTCCGGCATCATGGCGATGTTGTCGCTCCGACGCGAGTTGTTGCTCAGCAAGACCACCCCCGCCGGCAACTTAAACAAGGGCCCCTTGGCGACCTTACCGGTCTTCGCAGTGGCCTTCGCGGCCATGCCGGACCGCTCGACCTCGCCATCGTGGTTCACGTCGAGCTGGAAGAGCCGCTGGCAGAAGTGGGCGTGCCCCATAACCGTGATGTTGTGGTCCAAGCCGGGGCAGAGCCTCATGATGTCGGCGGCGTTCGTGAAGAGCCAGGCTGGCCTCCCCTTGTTGTGCAACGGGGCAATTCGACTGCAGATGAAATCCACCCCGATCATCTCAAGGGTGAGCCCGGCCTCAGTGAGACGAAGAATCTTGGTGGTGGCGACCGTGATCTTCTTGTCGTTGACATCGACATCGTTCCAGTCGTTTCTGCGGACCGGCGGCGCCTGGCGAACCTCGCAGAATGCTGGTGGATCCTTCTCCTCAATCCAGCACCACTGGCCCCACCACTCATCCCACCTCTCCTTCTGGGCGCCGTCCGGATATGCCCTTTTCTCCTAGGTTCTTGGGATCCAGGCGATGCAACCGGAAATGTCGCCCCCCTTTTGGATCCGAGGGAAGAAGTAGTGGCGGAAGAGCGCCGTGTTGGGATGCACCCCGGCGAAACCCTCGCAGAGGTGCGCAAAAAGAGCCATGCACGCCACGACATTTGGAGTAAAATCTAGAAGGTGGAAGCCGTAGGTGTGCATGATGTCGCTGAAGAAATCAGAGAGGGAGGGGGGGAGAGGCCACAAGAAAAGTAGTCAGCAAAGAACGGTACCGATTCGGGCCGGCTTCGGCGAAGGCGGCGGGGATGACGCGCGTGGCTGGATGCCCCGTCGTCTCGCTTCCCGTCTTGCACCCCCACAGGTGCTTGAAGCAGTCCCGGAGTTCGATCGCGTCGGCCGTCGACGGGAAGTAGGCGTGCTGCATCCCCGCACCGCTAACTCGCTCTCCGACGGCTCCTTCTCCCTGGTGTCCTTGGCCATTCCGGGAGGATGGCGAAGGCGCAGCGGCGGCGAGTGAAGGCAAGAGCTTGAGAATAAGTAAGAAGGGCACGGCGGTTCCGAGATTGGGGAAAGCACGGAGAGTAAATGACCAGTGCGCCCGCGGTTATTCCTTTTTACAGGGAAGGCGCGGGCCGCTTCTTTTCAGATTAAATGCCATGTGACGCATGCGTGTGAGAACTGCCCCACGCATGACCCCCCCGTCACGCATGACCCTCCACGTCGCACGTTCAACATGGGTCGTGGGGAAGCGCAGCGGACGAGAAGTTACCACAGTAAAAATCCCGCCCCGACTGCTCGCGCACCGTTCTGGGCCTGGCCCAACAACGCGTCGCCCTTATGTGTGGCCCAGGCCCGGGGGCTCCTGTCGGTGTACAAAAGTAGGGGCTCTCATTTTGACCCCTTTACTTGTGCACGGGCAGTCAGAGCCGCGCGCGCCACGGCCACACTTAGCAGGGCAGAGGAGGGAAGCCGGAGCGAAGCCGAAGCACAAGACAACCAAGACAACGCCAAGATCAGAGGCATAAAAGAGCAAAGGGGCGAGGTGGACCCCCCCGGCAAGACCCTTGCCGGGGCAGCCTCTGCGGCCCCGGCAAAAGCCTTGCCGGGGCAACTTGCCCAATGCCAGCAGAGCAAGCCACCCTTGAACCCAAGGGATCCAAACGCCGCCAACGACAATATTGGACCCAGGGCTCGGGAGGCACCTCTGTGATGGCATGCAGATCTTTGTCAGGATCATGAATACATCAGATCAGATGAGGACCAGAAGACAACGACCCTCAGCGGGATCCTAGTCGAGGAAATCCACAAGACCCCGGCAAGCGCCTTGCCGGGAACGATTGCAACGCCACGGCAAGACCCTTGCCGAGGGCATCAGCAGGGCCACAGCCAGGCCCGTGTCTGCCAAGACTCCACCGCCGTCCCCATGTAGCTGCTTGCTCGACCAGCTGAGCAGGCACCTGCGTGGCGACGGGCGGCCTATACATCGACTCAGCAAGCACCTGCGTGGTGGCATGCAGATCTTCGTGAAGGCCCTACCACCGCGCCACCACAACTGCCTACCTGCCTACATGGCGCCTCATGCATCGCTGGCCAGGGCGCGTGTCGATGCGAGGCGGGGCGGCAACGGACGGGACGGGCCTCATTCCCGTCCCCGATAAAGCAAGGGGACACCTAAGCGATGCATTAAATGTGTTTTGTCCCCTAATGCCGGGCGATAAGCTCGCGCACTGTACACCTTTCCACCTCCTGTCTGCCACTGTGGCAGCCCCTTTTGCCTATAAAAGGAGGCCCGAGACGACTAGGAGAAGGATTTGGCTCTTTTGAACTACGCATCCTCCATAGCTAGTCCGAGAGCCCAAGAACACTCTGAAATACACATCAAAGCAGGCCTACGGTATTACGCATCTTCACGGCCCGAACCTGGGTAAACGATCTTAGTGCTTGCTCCTAAACCTGTTGTTCCCACAACCCCGCGCCGCGCCAACCGTAGTAGGGATTCCTGTGATCTCATAAATGTCGTTTTCCACCGACAGTTAGTTCGTCTATGAATGGGAGAAGATGTGTTCATATTATAGCCAAAAAAGGACAAAAATTGGCCAAAAAACAAGCTGATATTTTCATGTATTTGGTTTTTCTATCTCTCACATACAAGCACAAATATTGATGAAAATTCACATGGGTATATTACACTTCATGTGTGCATGTAGAAAAAATTTCAGAATTGTTAGCTCTAGAAGTCTCTTTCTTTGAACATAAAAAAAGGACACAATGTGCCCGCGTGCTCCAAAGTTACATTTTGCATAGCAATGCAATACATAAAGTTCGGCCTCTTCAATATGTACTGAGCAATGTATTGCATGATGGACAACTTATGCGTAAAATGCAATCCATGATAACGATGGCTCAGATTCAATATTGTATCACACATTTATCTTTCTTTCTAATTTCTGAGGTTTTCCTGCATGTTTGTGAGGTTTTCCTGCATGATTAAATAAAATATGAGGGGGTTTTGTACAAAAAGTTCCTCACACTCTGGCCACCCAGCGCCTTCCCAGTTCTCAGCCACTGCCACGCGGGGTGGACGCGTACGCCCAAATATTGACGGAGGCACCATATTTGCACGCCTAGACAAGTTTGAGTACTAATTTCATGTATTTTGTAACTTTAGACACTGAACTGACCATAGAAGACAAGTTAAGGCACCTCTCGGTGTATTTAACTCTATTTTGAAACAGAGTCACTAATATTTTGCACCTAAATTCGAAAAGGGGGTCATGGAATATTTTTGGTGTGGCCACTAGGAAATAGGCGTCCTTAGGGGAGCCATGTGGAGGGACTTGTTCTAAGCACACAGTCTGGGAACCGTTCCTGAGGCAGCTCTATGATTTCCAACATTTTGTTTCTTTTTTGGGGTCTACATTTTACTTAGTTTTAACTTTGCTTTTCATTATTTATAGAATCGAACTGGTCAACAATATACTCTGTGCATTTTTTCATTAGATGTATTTAGTAAGTAAATATTGAATTTTTATAGGTATGTTCACTACATGCCAATTGTCCGTACTCCCCCTGAATTGGAAATATCATTAATTTGCCACTGGTAATTACTTCTCTAATCAACATTGTAACAATGGGAATTTGGTCCAAAATTATCGTCTGATAAGTGTCTTCATCAATGCACCTAATAAAAAAATGGAGGGGCTATATAATTTTGCTAGAGTAACGACAGCACTTATGTTTTAGGTATATATGTATTTTAATATGTTGTGGAAAGAGATTAACACTATATCCCTAATCGATATAATGGTAAGTACGTACTCCCTCCTTTCCTAAATATAAGTGTTTTTAAAGATTTAGTATGGACTACATACGTATGTTTATAGACGTAGTTTAGAGTATAGATTCACTCATTTTTCCACGTATGTATTTCATATTGGAATCTCCAAAAAGACTTATATTTAGGACTGGAGGCTGCAGTGGCGGAGGTAGAGGGTGGCCATGATGGGCCATGGCCACCCTGAGATTTGGAAATAGCTTTTATACTATAGGAGAAAGGTTAAAAAATGAAAGAAAATAAATGAATGAATATGTACAATAGCACTGTCAGCCCACCCTGGCTCAGTGGGCTAGGTCCGCCACTGCTGGAGGGAGTAGCTTTTATGACTCAATGAACTCATTCACCTTCCTTTTACAAACGTGCCTAGTGGCAAGGTCCTTGCATTGGCAAAATTACCGGCATACGCTAGAAGAGACGAACGGAAGGCACGGACGGCAAGCAACACAGAGACAAGAGAAGCACATGACACCACAAATATATTTTGCTTCTAGGGCTGGCAGCTCAGACCACATGGATTAAAATTTGACGCCCAACGTCTTCATGGGCAACTATAATTAAGTAGAAATATGGCCCACAAAATTTAGTGCAAACATGCTGGCTTGTTTGTTTCTCCTATTACTATTTTGCAGAGATGATTGATCATGCCAACTTGCGTATGATTGACCTGCAAAATATAGTTCCTTGGTGACCGCTGGGACATATAGCTACAATTTTGTTTCTTATTACAAACTTGGCACAATATGCCGCGAAGTGGGCACTTGACGACATTCGAGGATTAAGAAAACATCCATGGACGGAAGCTCCTGGTAGAAAATACTAGAAAATAATGACAAACTTGCTAGTCCTTCTGTCCATTGTGTCCTAGAATATTAAATTGTGGCGGCTGAAAGACAAGCGTGCATGTCAGTTTTGCTTTGTCAGCTAGCAAATGCATAGAGGAGCTACGTCATCTCAAACAAGCAGTACCACGTCATCGGTAACCACGTAAGGCCATCGTAAACTACTAATCCTGTTTTTTCAACAAGCTTTGAGCTGCTAGCTAAATTTAAGAATTTAAGATGATGACTCAGGCGAGCTGCGAGAGACTAGATGTAGATTTACCATGGACACCAGTTTCATCAAGAACAGGAGTAGCACAAAACCTAACTACTCCCTCCGTCTCATAATATAAGACGTTTTTGTAAGCTAAATATAACTCTCCATGAGAGTGTTGCAACATATCTACACACGTACAAAAATGTCTGGTGAGCTGGTGTAGTAAATACTGATAGAACAAATACATTCGTATGTACCTAGGTAAAATCTTCTGATAGGAAACTGACCAACACTCATATATTTGAGTTTTTTACATGCCCTGGAGATTTAAACTGCCAACTTAAAAATAAATACATGTGCCTTCCTTAAGGAAAATTATGTGCATGAAAGTAACTTTTGAAGCATTAAACGTCTTGGCGAGAATTAAGTTTTTCCCTGAAAAGGAGGATAGACTCCTGACCTCTGCATCAAGTGATGTGCAGTCATTCTTGTCAGAGTTAGCTACATTCACGAATTTTCATTTTTGAGAAGTGTGACTCTGATTATTTATTGTATTACTCAGTTGACACATCAAGGTAGATGTTGGCTGGTGTTTTTATGCTTAGGTGGCCCGTGGGTATCATAATATATGGAGCAGTACAAGTGACACAAGTGTGGTAGGTTGTAAAAGTTGTTTGTGTCTTGTGGTGGCTTGTAGTGCTGCCCACCCATCGCAACCCCGTCGAACTTTTGTGAAAGACTAGGCTTGATACAACAAGACCGGTCCAACTCTAATCACTACAACCCGGTAGCTGACAAGGTTCTTTAAAGGGCATAGGAAATACAAAGGACAATTTCAAATTAACAGCTACCAAGATAATTGGGAAACGCTATGGAAAATCACGACGAAAAATTGCATATGTTAGTTTTCTGTGAAGAGTTACGCCATAAAAGATAACTATGCTCGGAAGGAAAATTTGTTGGTGCTTGAGAAAACATGAAGTGAGTCGTGTCGTCTCCAAAACAATCCAGCTTAGTGTTAACACGTCATCAATGCTAAAATAACACCGACATGAAATACTCCTAGACATGCATGGAGAGCCTCCTCAATTAAAGATTATATATGTCTCAAGAACTGACCAGAATACATAAATAACACTCGAACACGTGTAGCATGTTAACGAAGAGCAATATGGATAACATTACAGTACATTTCACATGGAATTGTGTATCCACTCAAATCTCTTTTAAAGAATCATTTGTTTTTTCACGCAATGTAATCAAATAAATATGTTCTACGGGCTTCAATTGACTATGACATTGCAAGCGTATATTTTTTACATTCGTGCATTTTGAGAATCCCATGAATCAAAGAGGAAATCGTCTATGGGAGCAGAAAAATAGCTCACAATCTGAAGGGCATAAAACGGCAAGCAGTTAAAACAACAACACACCTTCAGAAAAAAAATTGTGCTTAAAAAGGTCATTTTAAGTATGTAAAGTTCTTATTGGCACGAAAAAGTCTAGAAATGAAATAAGAAGCGCCATTATCTCCTAGAAGTTTTACCTAAGGAATATGACATCTTCAATAACCATGTGAGGCCAATGGAAAATACTACAAGGCCTTTTCAACAAGCATTGTGCTTGCTTACCAAATTTAGCATAACGACTCCGAGGAGCCACATGTGGCCTCACTTCGGCGCTAAGCATCACAGGATGAATGGACCTGGTGCACGTCAGAATTAAGGGCAGAAATATAGACCTATAGTCTTTTATATAGGAACGGGCCAAGGGGTTCGTCAAGGAGACCCGATATCCCCATTTCTCTTCAACCTTGTGGTTGATGCGCTCGCCTCGATTCTTGACTTGGCCAAGCGCGCCGGCCACATTAGGGGGATCTGCCCCCACCTGGTGGCCAATGGAGGTCTGACTCACCTCTAATATGCTGATCACACCATTATGATGGTGGAGGGGTCGGATGAGGATATTCAGAACCTCAAGTTCCTCCTGCTCTGCTTTCAGGAAATGTCGGACCTCACAATCTATTTTCCCAAGTGTGAGGTAATGGTATTGGGATATTCTCAGTCGGAGGCCCAGTGGATTGCTAATCGTTTAAATTGCCGCTTGGGATCCTTCCCGATGACTTACCTTGGCATGCCACGTAGTGACACGCGCCTCCTGGAGAAGGATTTCCGTCCAATAATCGCCAAGCTCCAACCTAGGATGGAGCCATGGCAAGGAAGGTAGCTTTCCAAAGCCGCACACGTGATCTTGATGAACTCCTCCCTTATCAGCCTATTGATGTATATCATGGGATTCTATAGTTTACATGGATCCCTCCATCATGAGGTCACTAAACTCCTTTCCCGATTTTTCTGGGCGGGAGAGAACAATAAACAGAAGTACCATATGGTGAAATGGTCCGAGATCTGTAAGCCTAAGGACCAAGGAGGCCTTGGGGTCATTTCTTCCAAGCGGATGAACATTGCCCTCCTATCCAAATGGCTTTGGTGTATCCAGACTGATGAAGGTGGCCTGTGGCTTGAGATTATCCGTGCGAAGTACCTTCGCGGGCAAGCGCTAGATTTCGCACCTAGGTCTGGAGGGTCCCAATTCTAGCAATCAGTGATTCCTTTGATGTCGGTCCTGCGCATTGGGACTTCCATCAGAGTAGGTACCGGATCAGCCACCTTATTCTGGCTGGATAGATGGGCTGGTACCTGGCCCTTCGCAGAACGTTTCTTTGCATTATTCTCGATCTGTGTCCGCCCACAGATCTCCGTGGTTGTGGCCCTGGCCGACTTAGGCGCGATTGCCTTCCGCTATACCTTCGGGGCGGTGGAACTTGAGCAATGGGATGAATTGCTCAAGTGTATTTGTTGGGGAACGTAGTAATTTCAAAAAATTTCCTACGCACACGCAAGATCATGGTGATGCATAGCAACGAGAGGGGAGAGTGTGATCTACGTACCCTTGTAGATCGACAATGGAAGCGTTTGGTTGATGTAGTCGTACGTCTCCACAGCCCGACCGATCAAGCACCAAAACTATGGCACCTCCGAGTTCTAGCACACCTTCAGCTCGATGACGATTCCCGGACTCCGATCCAGCAAAGTGTCGGGGAAGAGTTCCGTCAGCACGACGGCGTGGTGACGATCTTGATGTACTACCGTCGCAGGGCTTCGCCTAAGCACCGCTACAATATTATCGAGGACTATGGTGGAAGGGGGCACCACACACGGCTAAGAATATGATCACGTGGATCAACTTGTGTCTCTAGGGGGTGCCCCTACCTCCGTATATAAAGGCTCAAAGGGGGGGGGGGGTGCGGCCGGCCAGGAGAGGCGCGCCAGGAGGAGTCCTACTCCCTCTGGGAGTAGGACTCCCCCCCCCTTTCCTAGTTGGAATAGGATTCGCGGAGGGGGAAGAAGAGGAAGGGGGGCGGCCCCCTCTCCTTGTCCTATTCGGACCAAGGGAGGGGAGGGGCGCGCGGCCCATCTTCGGATTCCTCTCCTCTCTTCCACTAAGGCCCACTAAGGCCCATATATCTCCCGGGGGGTTCCGGTAACCTCCCGGTACTCCGGTAAAATCCCGATTTCACCCGGAACACTTCCGATATCCAAACATAGGCTTCCAGTATATCAATCTTTATGTCTCGAGCATTTCGAGACTCCTCGTCATGTCCGTGATCTCATCCGGGACTTCGAACAACCTTCGGTACATCAAAACGTATAAACTCATAATATAACTATCATCGAAACCTTAAGCGTGCGGACCCTACGGGTTCGAGAACAATGTAGACATGACCGAGACATGTCTCCGGTCAATAACCAATAGCGGGACCTAGATGCCCATATTGGCTAAGGAAATATGCCCTAGAGGCAATAATAAAGTTATTATTTATTTCCTTATATCATGATAAATGTTTATTATTCATGCTAGAATTGTATTAACCGGAAACATAATACATGTGTGAATACATAGACAAACAGAGTGTCACTAGTATGCCTCTACTTGACTAGCTCGTTAATCAAAGATGGTTATGTTTCCTAACCATGGACAAAGAGTTGTTATTTGATTAACATGATCACATCATGAGATGAATGATCTGATTGACATGACCCATTCCATTAGCTTAGCACCCGATCGTTTAGTATGTTGCTATTGCTTTCTTCATGACTTATACATGTTCCTATGACTATGAGATTATGTAACCCCCGTGTGCCGGAGGAACACTTTGTGTGCTACCAAACGTCACAACGTAACTGGGTGATTATAAAGGTACTCTACAGGTGTCTCCAAAGGTACATGTTGGGTTGACGTATTTCGAGATTAGGATTTGTCACTCCGATTGTCGGAGAGGTATCTCTGGGCCCTCTCGGTAATGCACATCACTTAAGCCTTGCAAGCAATGCAACTAATGAGTTAGTTGCGTGATGATGTATTATAGAACGAGTAAAGAGACTTGCCGGTAACGAGATTGAACTAGGTATTGGATACCGACGATCGAATATCGGCCAAGTAACATACCGATGACAAAGGGAACAACGTATGTTGTTATGCGGTCTAACCGATAAAGATCTTCGTAGAATATGTAGGATCCAATATCGGCATCCAGGTCCCGCTATTGGTTATTGACCGGAGACGTGTCTCGGTCATGTCTACATTGTTCTCGAACCCGTAGGGTCCGCACGCTTAAGGTTTTGGTGACAGTTATATTATGAGTTTATGAGTTTGGATGTACCGAAGGAGTTCGGAGTCCCAGATGAGATCGGGGACATGACGAGGAGTCTCGAAATGGTCGAGGCGTAAAGATCGATATATTGGACGACTATATTCGGACATCGGAAAGGTTCCGAGTGATTCGGGTATTTTTCGGAGTACCGGAGAGTTACGGGAATTCGCCGGGAGAAGTATTGGGCCTTGATGGGCTTTAGTGGGAAGAGGAGAAAGGGCCTGCTGCGCCCCCCTCCCCTCTAGTTCGAATTGGACTAGGGAAAAGGGGGCCGGCCACCTTTCCTTCTCCTCCAATCCTTCTCCCTTCCTCCCCTCTTGGTGGACTCCTACTAGGACTTGGAGTCCTAGTAGGACTCCACATCCTGGCCGCACCTAGCCTTGGCCGGCCTCCTCCTCGTCCATCCTTTATATACAGGGGCAGGGGGCACCCCATAGACACACAAGTTGATCCACGTGATCTTATTCTTAGCCGTGTGCGGCGCCCCCTGCCACCATAGTCCTCGATAATATTGTAGCGGTGCTTAGGCGAAGCCCTGCGACAGTAGTACATCAAGATCGTCACCACGCCGTCGTGCTGACGGAACTCTTCCCCGACACTTTGCTGGATCGGAGTCCGGGAATCGTCATCGAGCTGAACGTGTGCTAAAACTCGGAGGTGCCGTAGTTTCGGTGCTTGATCGGTCGGGCCGTGAAGACGTACGACTACATCAACCAAACGCTTCCGTTGTTGATCTACTAGGGTACGTAGATCACACTCTCCCCTCGTTGCTATGCATCATCATGATCTTGCGTGTGCGTAGGAATTTTTTTTGAAATTACTACGTTCCCCAACAGTGGCATCCGAGCCTAGGTTTTATGGTTTGATGTTATATGCACGAGTAGAACACAAGTGAGTTGTGGGCGAGATAAGTCATACTGCCTACCAGCGTGTCATACTTAGGTTCGGCGGTATTGTTGGATGAAACGGCCCGGACCAACATTACGCGTATGCTTACGCGAGACCGGTTCTCCCGACGTGCTTTGCACACAGGTGGCTTGCGGGTGACTGTTTCTCCAACTTTAGTTGAACCGAGTGTGGCTATGCCCGGTCCTTGCGAAGGTTAAAACAGAGTCAAATTGACAAACTATCCTTGTGGTTTTGATGCGTAGGTGAGATTGGTTCTTGCTTAAGCCCGTACCAGCCACGTAAAACTTGCAACAACAAAGTAGAGGACGTCTAACTTGTTTTTGCAGGGCATGTTGTGCTGTGATATGGCCAAGACATGATGCTAAGTTGTATTGTATGAGATGATCATGTTTTGTAACCGAGTTATCGGCAACTGGCAGGAGCCATATAGTTGTCGCTTTATTATATGCAATGCAATCGCGCTGTAATGCTTTACTTTATCACTAAGCGGTAGCGATAGTCGTGGAAGCATAAAAGTGGCGAGACGACAACGATGCTGCGATGGAGATCAAGGTGTCGCGCCGGTGACGATGGTGATCATGACGGTGCTTCGGAGATGGAGATCACAGGCACAAGATGATGATGGCCATATCATATCACTTATATTGATTGCATGTGATGTTTATCTTTTATGCATCTTATCTTGCTTCGACTGACGGTAGCATTATAAGATGATCTCTCACTAAATTATCAGGAAGTGTTCTCCCTGAGTATGCACCGTTGCGAAAGTTCTTCGTGCTGAGACACCACGTGATGATCGGGTGTGATAGGCTCTACGTTCAAATACAACGGGTGCAAAACAGTTGCACACGCGGAATACTCAGGGAATACTTGACGAGCCAAAGCATATACAGATATGGCCTCGGAACACGGAGACCGAAAGGTCGAGCGTGAATCATATAGTAGATATGATCAACATAGTGATGTTCACCAATGAAACTACTCCATCTCACGTGATGATCGGACATGGTTTAGTTGATTTGGATCACGTAATCACTTAGAGGATTAGAAGGATGTCTATCTAAGTGGGAGTTCTTAAGTAATATGATTAAATTGAACTTGAATTTATCATGAACTTAGTCCTGGTAGTATTTTGCAAATCATGTTGTAGATCAATAGCTCGCGTTGTTGCTTCCATGTGTTTATTTTGATATGTTCCTAGAGAAAAATTATGTTGAAAGATGTTAGTAGCAATGATGCGGATTGGATCCGTGATATGAGGTTTATCCTCATTGCTGCACAGAAAAATTATGTCCTTGATGCACCGCTAGGTGACAGACCTATTGCAGGAGCAGATGCAGACGTTATGAACGTTTGGCTAGCTCCATATGATGACTACTTGATAGTTTAATGCACCATGCTTAACGGCTTAGAATCGGGACTTCAAAGACATTTTGAACGTCATGGACCATATGAGATGTTCCAGGATTTGAAGTTAATATTTCAAGCAAATACCCAAGTTGAGAGATATGAAGTCTCCAACAAGTTCTATAGCTAAAAGATGGAGGAGAATCGCTCAACTAGTGAGCATGTGCTCAGATTGTCTGGGTACTACAATCGCTTGAATCAAGTGGGAGTTAATCTTCCAGATAAGATAGTGATTGACAGAATTCTCTAGTCACCATGACCAAGTTAGTAGAACTTCGTGATGAACTATAGTATGCAAGGGATGACGAAAACGACTCCCGAGCTTTTCATGATGATGAAATCGATGAAGGTAGAAATCAAGAAAAACATCAAGTGTTGATGGTAGACAAGACCACTACTTTCAAGAAAAGGGCAGAGGGAAGAAGGGGAACTTCAAGAAGAACAGCAAGCAAGTTGCTGCTCAAGAGAAGAAACCCAAGTCTGGACCTAAGCCGGAGACTGAGTGCTTCTACTGCAAAGGGACTGGTCACTGGAAGCGGAACTACCCCAAGTGATTGGCAGATAAGAAGGATGGCAAGGTGAACATAAGTATATTTGATATACATGTTATTGATGTGTACTTTACTAGTGTTTATGGCAACCCCTCAGTATTTGATACTAGTTCAGTTGCTAAGATTAGTAACTCGAAACGGGAGTTGCAGAATAAACATAGACTAGTTAAGGGTGAAGTGACGATGTGTGTTGGAAGTGGTTCCAAGATTGATATGATCATCATCGCACACTCCCTATAAATTCGGGATTAGTGTTGAACCTAAATAAGTGTTATTTGGTGTTTACGTTGAGCATGAATATGATTTGATCATGTTTATTTTAATACGGTTATTCATTTAAGTAAGAGAATAAATTGTTGTTCTGTTTACATGAATAAAACCTTATATGGTTACACACCCAATGAAAATAGTTCGTTGGATCTCGATCATAGTGATACACATAGTCATAATATTGAAACCAAAAAAATGCAAAGTTAATAATGATAGTGCAACTTATTTGTAGCACTGCCGTTTAGGTCATATTGGTGTAAAGCGCATGAAGAAACTCCATGCTGATGGGCTTTTGGAATCACTTGATTATGAATCAGTTGATGCTTGCGAACCATGCCTCATGGGCAAGATGACTAAGACTCTGTTCTTCGGAACAATGGAGCAAGCAATAGATTTGTTGGAAATCATACATACTGATATATATGGTTCGATGAATATTGAGGCTCGCGATAGGTATCATTATTTTCTGATCTTCACAGATGATTTGAGCAGATATGAGTATATCTACTTGATGAAACATAAGTCTGAAACATTTTAAAAGTTTAAAGAATTTCAGGCTTCTACGATCTGATCGCGGAGACAAATATTTGAGTTACGAGTTTGGTCTCCAATTAAAACAATGTGGAATAGTTTCACAAATTCGTGCCACCCGGAACACCACAGCATAATGGTGTGTCCGAACGTCATAGCCGTACTTTATTAGATATAGTGCAAATCTATGATGTTTCTTACCGATTTACCACTATCGTTTTTGAGGTTATGCATTAAAGATAGCTGCATTCACATTAAAAAGGGGCACCATCTAAGTTCGTTGAGACGACACTATCTGAACTGTGGTTTAGCAAGAAACCAAAGTTGTCATTTCTTAAAGTTTGGGGTTGTGATGCTTATGTGAAAAAGTTTCATCCTGATAAGCTCAAAACCAAATCGGAGAAATATGTCTTCATAGGATACCCAAAAGGAGACTGTTGGGTACACCTTCTATCATAGATCCTAAGGCAAGACATTTGTTGCTTATAATGGATCCTTTCTACAGAAGGAGTTTCTCTCGAAAGAAGTGAGTGGGAGGAAAGTAGAACTTGATAAGGTAATTGTACCTTCTCCCTTATTGGAAAGTAGTTCATCACAGAAATCTGTTCCTGTGACTACTACACCAATTAGTGAGGAAGCTAATGATGATGATCATAAAACTTCAGATCAAGTTACTACCGAATCTCGTAGGTAAACCAGAGTGAGATCCGCACCAGAGTGGTGCAGTAATCCTGTTCTGGAAGTCATGTTACTAGACCATGACGAACTTGCGAACTATGAGGAAGCGATGATGAGCCCAGATTCCGCAAAATGGCTTGAGGCCATGAAATCTGAGAAGGGATTCATGTATGAAAACAAAGTATGGACTTTGGTTGACTTGCCCGATGATCGGCAAGCCATAGAAAATAAATGGATCTTCAAGAGGAAGACGGACGTTGATAGTAGTGTTACTATCTACAAAGCTAGAATTGTCGCAAAAGGTTTTCAACAAGTTCAATGTGTTGACTACGATGAGAGTTTCTCACTCGTATCTCTGCTTAAGTCTGTCCGAATCATATTAGCAATTGCCGCATTTTATGAAATCTGGCAAATGGATAAACAAAACTGCATTCCTTAATGGATTTCTTAAAGAAGAGTTGTATATGATGCAACCAGTAGGTTTTGTCAATCCTAAAGGTGCTAACAAAATATGTAAGCTCCAGCGATTCATCTAGGTGCAAGCATCTCAGAGTTGGAATACACGCTTTGATAAGTTGATCAAAGCATATAGTTTTATACAGACTTGCGGTGAAGCCTGTATTTACAAGAAAGTGAGTGGGAGCACTACAGCATTTCTGATAAGTATATGTGAATGATATATTGTTGATCGGAAATAATGTAGAATTATTCTGTAAAGCATAAAGGAGTGTTTGAAAGGAGTTTTTCAAAGAAAGACTTTGGTGAAGCTGCTTACATATTGATCATCAAGATCTATAGAGATAGATCAAGATGCTTGATAAGTTTTTTCAATAAATACATACCTTGACAAGATTTTGAAGTATTTCAAAATGGAACAGTCAAAGAAAGAATTTCTTGCCTATGTTACAAGGTGTGAAATTGAGTAAGACTCAAAGCCCTTCCACGGCAGAAGATAGAAAGAGAATGAATGTCATTCCCTATGCCTTGGTCATAGGTTCTATAAAGTATGCCATGCTGTGTACCAGATCTATTGTATACCCTCCACTGATTTGGCAAGGGAGTACAATAGTGATCTAGGAGTAGATCACTGGACAGCGGTCAGAATTATCCTTAGTGAAATAAGGATATTTTTCTCGATTATGGACGTGACAAAAGGTTCGTCGTAAAGGGTTACGCCGATGCAAGTTTTGACACTAATCTAGATGACTCTAAGTCTCAGTCTAGATACATATTGAAAGTGGGAGCAATTAGCTAGAGTAGCTCCATGCAGAGCATTGTTGACATAGAAATTTGCAAAATACATGTGGATCTGAATGTGGCAGACCCATTGACTAAGATTCTCTCACAAGCAAAACATGATCACAGCTTAGTACTCTTTGGTTGTTAATCACATAGCGATGTGAACTAGATTACTGAATCTAGTAAACCCTTTGGGTATTGGTCACATGGAGATGTGAACTATGGGTGTTAATCACATGATGATGTGAACTATCGATGTTAATCACATGGTGATGTGATCTAGATTATTGACTCTAGTGCAAGTGGAGACTGAAGGAAATATGCCCTAGAGGCAATAATAAAGTTATTATTTATTTCCTTATATCATGATAAATGTTTATTATTCATGCTAGAATTGTATTAACCGGAAACATAATACATGTGTGAATACATAGACAAACAGAGTGTCACTAGTATGCCTCTACTTGACTAGCTCGTTAATCAAAGATGGTTATGTTTCCTAACCATGAACAAAGAGTTGTTATTTGATTAACGGGATCACATCATTAGATGAATGATCTGATTGACATGACCCATTCCATTAGCTTAGCACCCGATCGTTTAGTATGTTGCTATTGCTTTCTTCATGACTTATACATGTTCCTATGACTATGAGATTATGTAACTCCCGTGTGCTGGAGGTACACTTTGTGTGCTACCAAACGTAACAACGTAACTGGGTGATTATAAAGGTACTCTACAGGTGTCTCCAAAGGTACATGTTGGGTTGACGTATTTCGAGATTAGGATTTGTCACTCCGATTGTCGGAGAGGTATCTCTGGGCCCTCTCGGTAATGCACATCACTTAAGCCTTGCAAGCAATGCAACTAATGAGTTAGTTGCGAGATGATGTATTATAGAACGAGTAAAGAGACTTGCCGGTAACGAGATTGAACTAGGTATTGGATACCGACGATCGAATCTCGGGCAAGTAACATACCGATGACAAAGGGAACAACGTATGTTGTTATGCGGTCTAACTGATAAAGATCTTCGTAGAATATGTAGGAGCCAATATGGGCATCTAGGTCCCGCTATTGGTTATTGACCGGAGACGTGTCTCGGTCATGTCTACATTGTTCTCGAACCCATAGGGTCTGCACGCTTAAGGTTTCGATGACAGTTATATTATGAGTTTATGAGTTTTGATGTACCGAAGGAGTTCGGAGTCCCGGATGAGATCGGGGACATGACGAGGAGTCTCGAAATGGTCGAGACGTAAAGATCGATATATTGGACGACTATATTTGGACATCGGAAAGGTTTCGAGTGATTCGGGTATTTTTCGGAGTACCGGAGAGTTACGGGAATTCGCCGGGAGAAGTATTGGGCCTTGATGGGCTTTAGTGGGAAGAGGAGAAAGGGCCTGCTGCGCCCCCCCTCCCCTCTAGTCCGAATTGGACTAGGGAAAAGGGGGCGGCCACCTTTCCTTCTCCTCCACTTCCTCTCCCTTCCTCCCCTCTTGGTGGACTCCTACTAGGACTTGGAGTCCTAGTAGGACTCCACATCCTGGCCGCACCTAGCCTTGGCCGGCCTCCTCCTCCTCCATCCTTTATATACAGGGGCAGGGGGCACCCCATAGACACACAAGTTGATCCACATGATCTTATTCTTAGCCGTGTGCGGCGCCCCCTGCCACCATAGTCCTCGATAATATTGTAGCGGTGCTTAGGCGAAGCCCTGCGACAGCAGTACATCAAGATCGTCACCACGTCGTCGTGCTGACGGAACTCTTCCCCGACACTTTGCTGGATCGGAGTCCGGGGATCGTCATCGAGCTGAACGTGTGCTAAAACTCGGAGGTGCCTTAGTTTCGGTGCTTGATCGGTCGGTCCGTGAAGTCGCACGACTACATCAACCAAACGCTTCCGTTGTCGATCTACTAGGGTACGTAGATCACACTCTCCCCTCGTTGCTATGCATCACCATGATCTTGCGTGTGCGTAGGAAATTTTTTGAAATTACTTGTTTCCCCAACAGTCTCATCGGAGTCAACCCCTTGAACTTGTCGAAAACCTTTTGCGACAAGTCGAGCTTTGTAGACAGTAATATTACCGTCAGCGTCAGTCTTCTTCTTGAAGATCCATTTAATCTCAATTGCTTGCCGATCATCGGGCAAGTCAACCAAAGTCCATACTTTGTTCTCATACATGGATCCCATCTCAGATTTCATGGCTTCAAGCCATTTTGCGGAATCTGGGCTCACCATCGCTTCTTCATAGTTCGTAGGTTCATCATGATCTAGCAGCATGATTTCCAGAACAGGATTACCATACCACTCTGGCGCGGATCTCACTCTGGCTGATCTACGAGGTTCAGTAGCATCTTGTCCTGAAGTTTCAAGATCATTATCATTAGCTTCCTCACTAATTGGTGTAGTTGTTGCAGAAACAGTTTTTTGTGATGTACTACTTTCCAATAGGGGAGCAGGTACAGTTACCTCATCAAGTTCTACTTTCCTCCCGCTCACATCTTTCGAGAGAAACTCCTTCTCCAGAAAGTTTCTGAATTTAGCAACAAAAGTCTTGCCTTCGGATCTGTGATAGAAGGTGTATCCAATAGTTTCCTTTGGATATCCTATGAAGACACATTTCTCCAATTTGGGTTCGAGCTTATCAGGTTGAAGCTTTTTCACATAAGCATCGTAGCCCCAAACTTTCAGAAACGACAACTTTGGTTTCTTGCCAAACCATAGTTCATAAGGCGTCGTCTCAACGGATTTTGATGGTGCCCTATTTAACGTGAATGCGGCCGTCTCTAAAGCATAACCCCAAAATGATAGCAGTAAATCAGTAAGAGACATCATAGATCGCACCATATCTAGTAGAGTACGATTACGATGTTCGGATACACCATTACGCTGTGGTGTTCCGGGTGGCGCGAGTTGCGAAACTATTCCGCATTGTTTCAAATGTACACCAAACTCGTAACCCAAATATTCCCCTCCACGATCAGATCGTAGAAACTTTATTTTCTTGTTACGATGATTTTCAACTTCACTCTGAAATTCTTTGAACTTTTCAAATGTTTTAGACTTATGTTTCATTAAGTAGATATACCCATATCTGCTTAAGTCATCTGTGAAGGTGAGGAAATAATGATATCCGCCACGAGCCTCAATATTCATCGGACCACATACATCTGTATGTATGATTTCCAACAAATCTATTGCCCTCTCCATAGTACCGGAGAACGGTGTTTTAGTCATCTTGCCCATGAGGCACGGTTCGCAAGTACCAAGTGGTTCCAAAAGTCCATCAATATGGAGTTTCTTCATGCGCTTTACACCGATATGACCTAAACGGCAGTGCCACAAATAAGTTGCACCATCATTATCAACTCTGCATCTTTTGGCTTCAACATTATGAATATGTGTGTCACTACTATTGAGATTCAATAAGAATAGACCACTCTTCAAGGGTTCATGACCATAAAAGATATTACTCATATAAATAGAACAACCATTATTCTCTGATTTAAATGAATAACCATCTCGCATTAAACAAGATACAGATATAATGTTCATGCTCAACGCTAGCACCAAATAACAATTATTTAGGTCTAATACTAATCCCGAAGGTAGATGTAGAGGTAGCGTGCCGACCGCGATCACATCGACTTTGGAACCGTTTCCCACGCGCATTGTCACCTCGTCTTTAGCCAATCTTCGCTTAATCCGTAGTCCCTGTTTCAAGTTGCAAATATTAGCAACAGAACCAGTATCAAATACCCAGGTGCTACTGCGAGCATTAGTAAGGTACACATCAATAACATGTATATCACATATGCCTTTGTTCACCTTGCCATCGTTCTTATCCGCCAAATACTTGGGGCAGTTCCGCTTCTAGTGACTAGTCTGCTTGCAGTAGAAGCACTCAGTTTCAGGCTTAGGTCTAGTCTTGGGTTTCTTCTCTTGAGCAGCAACTTGCTTCCTGTTCTTCTTGAAGTTCCCCTTCTTCTTCCCTTTGCCCTTTTTCTTGAAACTAGTGGTCTTGTTGACCATCAACACTTGATACTCCTTTTTGATTTCTACCTCCGCAGCTTTCAGCATTGCGAAGAGCTCGGGAATAGTCTTATTCATCCCTTGCATATTATAGTTCATCACGAAGCTCTTGTAGCTTGGTGGCACTGATTGGAGAATTCTGTCAATGACGCAATCATCTGGAAGATTAACTCCCATCTGAATCAAGTGATTATTATACCCAGACATTTTGAGTATATGCTCACTGACAGAACTGTTCTCCTCCATCTTGCAGCTATAGAACTTATTGGAGACTTTATATCTCTCAATCCGGGCATTTGCTTGAAATATTAACTTCAACTCCTGGAACATCTCATATGCTCCATGATGTTCAAAACATCGTTGATGTCCCGATTTTAAGCTGTAAAGCATGGCACACTGAACTATCAAGTATTCATCAGCTTTGCTCTGCCAGACGTTCATAACATCTGGTGTTGCTCCAGCAGCAGGCCTGGCACCCAGCGGTGCTTCCAGGACGTAATTCTTCTGTGCAGCAATGAGGATAATCCTCAAGTTACGGACCCAGTCCGTGTAATTGCTACCATCATCTTTCAACTTTGCTTTCTCAAGGAACGCATTAAAACTCAACGGAACAACAGCACGGGCCATCTATCTACAATCAAACATACATAAGCAAGATACTATCAGGTACTAAGCTCATGATAAATTTAAGTTCAATTAATCAAATTACTTAAAGAACTCCCACTTAGATAGACATCCCTCTAATTCTCTAAGTGATCACGTGATCCAAATCAACTAAACCATGTCCGATCATCACGTGAGATGGAGTAGTTTCATTGGTGAACATCACTATGTTGATCATATCTACTATATGATTCACGCTTGACCTTTCGGTCTCCGTGTTCCGAGGCCATATCTGTATATGCTTGGCTCGTCAAGTATAACCTGAGTATTCCGCGTGTGCAACTGTTTTGCACCCGTTGTATTTGAACGTAGAGCCTATCACACCCGATCATCACGTGGTGTCTCAGCACGAAGAACTTTCGCAACGGTGCATACTCAGGGAGAACACTTCTTGATAATTTAGTGAGAGATCATCTTATAATGCTAACGTCAATCAAAGCAAGATAAGATGCATAAAAGATAAACATCACATGCAATCAATATAAGTGATATGATATGGCCATCATCATCTTGTGCCTGTGATCTCCATCTCCGAAGCACCGTCATGATCACCATTGTCACCGGCACGACACCTTGATCTCCATCGTAGCATCGTTGTCGTCTCGCCAATCTTATACTTCCACGACTATCGCTACCGCTTAGTGATAAAGTAAAGCATTACAGCGTGATTGCATTCCATACAATAAAGCGACAACCATATGGCTCCTGCGAGTTGCCGATAACTCGGTTACAAAACATGATCATCTCATAAAATAAAATTCAGCATCATGTCTTGACCATATCACATCACAACATGCCCTGCAAAAACAAGTTAGACGACCTCTCTTTGTTGTTGCAAGTTTTACGTGGCTGCTACGGGCTTAAGCAAGAACCAATCTTACCTACGCATCAAAACCACAACGATAGTTTGTCAAGTTGGTGCTGTTTTAACCTTCGCAAGGACCGGGCGTAGCCATACTCGGTTCAACTAAAGTTGGAGAAACTGTCACCCGCAAGCCACCTATGTGCAAAGCACGTCGGGAGAACCGGTCTCGCGTAATCGTACGCGTAATGTCGGTCCGGGCCGCTTCATCCAACAATACTGCCGAACCAAAGTATGACATGCTAGTAAGCAGTATGACTTATATCGCCCACAACTCACTTGTGTTCTACTCGTGCATATGACATCAACACATAAAACCTAGGCTCGAATGCCACTGTTGGGGAACGTAGTAATTTCAAAAAATTTCCTACGCACACGCAAGATCATGGTGATGCATAGCAACGAGAGGGGAGAGTGTGATCTACGTACCCTTGTAGATCGACAACGGAAGTGTTTGGTTGATGTAGTCGTACATCTCCACAGCCCGACCGATCAAGCACCGAAACTATGGCACCTCCGGGTTCTAGCACACGTTCAGTGATGGGGTTATGTACCTAGGGTAGGGTCACGGACCTGTCCCAAGTAACTTACCCTAAGACATCCCTAGAAGAGGTCGCCTTCCAGTCGACCAATGGGGACTCACTCGACCAACGAGGCCACACTCGACTGTCCTGAAGGACTCGACCACTAAGACGCACTCGACCACCAGGAGGTCAAGAGGCACTCTGCACCGCAACGGTCTGTAATTAAGTAGACTTTATGATAATAAAGGCACTTTATGTGGGGCGTTACCAGTAACGCCCCAGACTTAACTCACCTTAAACCTTCTCCTACGTGGGCTGGCTGGGGTCCTGGCGCACTCTATATAAGCCACCCCCCTCCACAGGCAGAAGGGTTCGGCACCTTGTAATCTATACATTCATAATCCACTCGACCGCCTCCGGGCTCCGAGACGTAGGGCTGTTACTTCTTCCGAGAAGGGCCTGAACTCGTACATCCTTGGTGTTTACAACCTCTCCATAGCTAGGACCTTGCCTCTCTATACCTACCCCCCACTCTACTGTCAGGCTTAGAACCACGACAGTTGGCGCCCACCGTGGGGCGGGTGTTTTAGCGATTTTGTGGAGAAGTTGCGATTCTTCCGAGTATTTTCGTCATGGTGTCTGCCGGAGTTTTGATCAAGGGCCAAGAGATCCGTCTCGGCGCCTTCACCTTCATCGCCGACGACTCCGCATGGCTCCAGGAGGCTCCACTCGACGTGGATGCGCTCCCCGTCCGCGGTGCGACGCATTTTCGCGCATGTGTCCGCGGCGTTCTGCTACGGCAACCATCGACCCAGTATCGGTCGGATCTTCCATCTTCCACCCTCCCGGTCTCCCGCCAGCGCAAGCGCTCAGGTCGGTCGAGGCTTCAGCGATGGGTGAGTCACGCGGTGGCTCGCCAGTCGACCACTACGCAAGTTGCGGCAATCGAGCCCAACGAATCTCTCTACGGCTTGTTCGATCAGTCGACTGGCTCCGGAGAGACTGCATCCGAGTGCGGAAGCAGTGATCCAGCGGCGGAAATCCTGATGGTCAACGGGCCTCATAGCCCTCCCGGCTTCGCCCGCGGTGGTGGAGCAGGCGACGGCGGCGACCCTGCTCGAGGTTACGAAGAGTACCAGCCCGAGCCACTCGACTCTCTGCAAAGAGAAGAGCTTCGCCGCAGGAACGAGGATCCCCTGCGTATTCCTATCGCAGGAGAAACCCCCGAGGCTCGCGCCTTGGAGGAGGCGCGTCTGGCCAATTTGGCCGAGCGCACTCGACTGGAGAACCTTCAGCGAGCACTCGACGAGCGCGCGCGGCAACGAGTTCCCGACACCAGTCGACGTCAACTCTTCCCGCCGACTCAGGTATATCGAACCCCAATTCAGAATTTAGCAGCTGCGACCCGTATAGCAGAGTCCATTCAGCCTTCGCAGTCAGAAGCTGGCAGAGGTTTGCTGCAGATCAGAGATCTGCTCCGGGCAGCAGGAGATCAGAATTCAGCCGTGTCTCAGTCGCGCAACAGGATTCACAGTCGATCTGTCACTGTGAATACGGTACAGTCGGCTCACAGCCCCAGATCGCCTCCGCGGCGCGAAGGGTATGAGCATCGGCGAGATGAATATGGCGACAGGCTCGACCGAGATGATAGGCGTCGAGTGCCCTATTCCCCTCCGAGGGGTGGGTCTTACGCTCCTCGGCAGCCAGATGATAGGCGTCAGTACAGTACAGGGCGTAGAGTTCCAGTTGACCCCAGGGAGCCAGGCTTCGACGCGCGATCCATTATCGTGCAAGGGTTGGTCGACCGCAACAGAGCCCATCGTGGTGCACTCGACAGAGAAGTGCCCACGAGCAGTCGAGTACATGTTTCTGGTCCTGAATGTTTCAGCAGAGCTATCAGAGCCGCTGTTATTCCCCCCAATTTCAGGTTGGCAACAGGAGTCAGCAAGTTCACTGGTGAGTCTAAGCCTGAAACTTGGCTTGAAGACTACCGAGTGGCAGTTCAGATCGGTGGTGGGAACGACGAGGTGGCCATGAAGCATTTGCCCCTCATGTTGGAAGGTTCTGCCAGGGCATGGTTGACCCAATTACCTCCTAGCAGTATCTACACTTGGGAAGATCTGTCCCGAGTGTTCGTCAGAACGTTCGAAGGGACTTGCAAGCGACCAGCGGGATTGACAGAGTTGCAAGTCTGCGTGCAGAAAACCAATGAGACTCTCAGAGAGTATATTCAGAGGTGGATCACTTTGCATCACACAGTGGAAAATGTCTCTGATCATCAGGCAGTGTGCGCCTTCAAAGATGGCGTCAAGAACAGAGAACTCAGCTTGAAATTTGGTCGAACCGGTGACATGACCTTGAGTCGGATGATGGAGATCGCTACCAAGTACGCCAACGGCGAAGAAGAAGACCGACTCCGAAGCGGCAAGCACAAGCCGAGTCAGTCGGAAAAAGGGAATTCCAGTCGGAAACAGAAGCGGAAGGCTGAACCGGCAGCTCCTGGAGAGGCTCTGGCCGTGACTCAAGGAAAGTCTAAGGGGAAACCAAAAGGATCCTGGAACCCCAAGAAGGTGAAGGATAAAGAAGGGAACGACGTGATGGATATGCCGTGTCATATTCACACGAAGAAAGATGAAGAGGGCAATATCATTTACCCAAAGCACACAACTCGCCAATGTCGACTCCTGATCCAGCAGTTTCAGGGAAAACAGTCTAAGGACAAGGAGAAGGAGTCGGACAAAGCCGAAGACAAAGAGGACAGTGAGGGAGGATACCCGCATATCAACTCCACTCTGATGATCTTCGCAGATGTGGAAAGCAGAAGTCGACTGAAAGTAATTAACCGAGAGGTTAACATGGTCGCCCCAGCGAAGGCAAATTATTTGAAGTGGTCTCAAACACCCATCACATTCGACCAATCTGATCACCCGACTCATATTGCCACCCCTAGGAGGCAAGCGTTGGTGGTCGATCCAGTTGTCGAAGGCACTCGACTGACAAAGGTGCTGATGGACGGTGGTAGTGGGCTGAATCTGTTATATGCAGACACGCTGAAAGGTATGGGCATTCCGATGTCCCGATTGAGCACGAGTAACATGAGCTTCCATGGAGTTATACCAGGGAAGAAGGCTGAGTCTCTCGGCCAGATAGCTTTGGACGTAGTATTTGGCGATTCAAAGCATTTCCGCAAAGAAAAGTTGACATTTGAGGTCGTGGATTTTCAAAGTGCATATCATGCCATTTTGGGGAGGCCAGCCTATGCACGGTTCATGGCTCGACCATGTTACGTGTACCTCAAATTGAAGATGCCCGGTCCCAAAGGTGTGATCACTGTCACCGGAGATAGGAAAAAGGCAGAGGAGTGCTTTCAGAAGGGCTCCAAAATTGCCGATTCCCAAGTGACAGCGGTCGAGTTCGAAGAGTACAAGCAAAACGCAGATCCGAGTGACTTGCTGCGATCCAAGAAGCCCGCCACAGAATCTGCATTCCAGTCGTCCGGCGAGACGAAGCCTGTTCACATCCACCCGACCGACCCCGAAGCAGCTCCGACCCGCATCTCCACAACACTCGACCCGAAATAGGAAGAAGCGCTCATCCAGTTCCTCCGTGAGAACTGGGACATTTTTGCATGGAAGCCCGCTGACATGCCAGGTGTTCCCAGGGGACTGGCTGAGCATCGCCTAAGAGTCGACAAGTCTGCAAAGCCAGTAAAAGAACATCTTCGGCGGTCCGCCGTCCAGAAGAGAAAGGCCATCGGTGAAGAAGTGGCTCGACTGTTGGCGGCAGGATTTATCCGAGAGATATTCCACTCCGAGTGGCTCGCTAACGTCGTCATGGTTCCTAAGAAGGACAAGTCGCTTCGAATGTGCATTGATTTCAAGCACATAAACCGGGCCTGCCCGAAAGATCACTTTCCTCTCCCTCGCATAGATCAAATTGTTGACTCGACCGCGGGATGCGAGAGGTTGTCTTTTTTAGATGCTTACTCCGGGTACCACCAGATCCGTCTGTATGGACCCGATGAAGTAAAAACAGCTTTCATCACTCCATTCGGGTGCTTCTGCTATATCACCATGCCGTTCGGCCTCAAGAATGCCGGAGCCACGTTTATGCGAATGATTCAGAAGTGTCTGCTCACTCAAATCAATCGGAATGTGGAAGCTTATATGGATGATATTGTTGTCAAGTCACGAAAAGGTTCTGACCTGCTCGCTGACCTCGCCGAAACATTTGCCAACCTCAGAAGGTATGATATCAAGCTCAATCCATCAAAGTGCACATTTGGAGTTCCTGGTGGCAAGTTACTCGGTTTTCTCGCTTCCGAACGGGGAATCGATGCCAACCCAGAAAAGATTGGCACTATTCTCCGAATGAAACGCCCTGTGCGAGTGCACGATGTCCAGAAGCTTACTGGATGCTTGGCCGCATTAAGTCGATTCATCTCACGACTCGGTGAAAAGGCATTGCCTCTTTACCGACTGATGAAGAAGGCTGACAAGTTCGAGTGGACTCCAGAAGCTGATGCAGCGTTTGCCGAGCTAAAAGCTCTGCTCTCCACCCAGCCGGTGCTTGCTGCTCCAATCAGCAAAGAGCCTCTGTTGCTCTACATCGCAGCCACAGGACAAGTCGTCAGTACGTCAGTACTGTGCTAACGGTCGAGCGGGAAGAAGAAGGAAAAGCTCTCAAAGTTCAGCGCCCAGTGTATTATTTGTCTGAAGTCTTGACTCCATCCAAGCAGAGATATCCTCATTATCAGAAGCTTGTATATGGAATATACATGACCACAAAGAAGGTTGCTCATTATTTCTCTGACCATTCAATCACAGTCGTCAGCGACGCTCCACTATCAGAGATTTTGCACAACAGAGATGCAACTGGTCGAGTGGCCAAATGGGCGATTGAACTTCTTCCCCTTGATATCAAGTTTGAGGCAAAGAAAGCCATTAAGTCCCAGGCAATAGCAGATTTCCTAGCCGAGTGGGTCGAACAGCAACAGCCGACTGAAGTTCACTCGGAGCATTGGACCATGTTTTTCGATGGTTCTAAGATGTTGAATGGTTCCGGTGCTGGGGTTGTCCTGGTTTCCCCCAGAGGAGATAAGCTCAGATATGTGCTCCAGATTCACTTTGATTCCTCCAATAATGAGGCAGAATATGAGGCCCTCCTATATGGGTTGCGCATGGCCATTTCACTCGGCGTCCGTCGCCTGATGGTTTATGGTGACTCGGATTTAGTGGTCAATCAAGTGATGAAAGAGTGGGACGTAAGAAGCCCAGCCATGACTGGATACTGCAGTGCAGTGAGGAAGCTGGAGAAAAAGTTCGAGGGGTTGGAGCTCCATCATATACCCCGACTGAAGAATGAAGCAGCTGATGATCTAGCAAAGATAGGTTCCAAGAGAGAAGCCATTCCGAGTGGTGTGTTCTTGGAGCATATACATACTCCATCAGTCAAAGAAGATCCTTTCACCGAAGAAACTCCGCAGCCCAAGAGTGCCACAGATCCGACTGAAGTTGAAGTCCCAGCGGTGGTCGACTTGATCATGGAGGTTTTGGTAGTCATTCCCGACTGGACGATTCCATATGTTGCATATATCTTGACGAAAGAACTTCCGGAGGATGAGGAAGAGGCTCGACAGATCGTCCGTCGATCGAAGGCCTTTACCGTCATCAAAGGACAATTATACAGAGAGAGCGCGACTGGAGTCGGACAGAAGTGCATTACACCACAAGAAGGTCGACTCATCCTCAACGATATTCACTCTGGAACCTGTGGTCATCATGCGTCCTCTCGGACCATCGTGGCCAAAGCATACCGAGCCGGATTTTACTGGCCCAAGGCGAATGAGATGGCAAAGGAGATAGTAGATAAGTGCGAAGGATGTCAGTTCTACTCGAATATGTCGCACAAGCCTGCGTCAGCTTTGAAGACCATCCCACTCGTCTGGCCTTTTGCAGTTTGGGGGCTGGACATGATCGGTCCTTTGAGAACAGGACGAAGTGGCTTCACGCATGTACTGGTGGCAGTCGACAAGTTCACCAAGTGGATCGAAGCTAAACCGATCAAGAGCCTCGACACCGGTACTGCTGTTAGCTTCATCAGGGAACTGGTATTCAGATATGGAGTCCCGCACAGCATCATCACGGATAATGGGTCGAACTTTGACTCAGAGGAATTCAGAACCTTCTGCAACTCCCAAGGCACGCGGGTCGACTACGCGTCGGTCGCTCATCCGCAGTCGAATGGACAAGCCGAGCGAGCTAATGGACTGATTCTCAAGGGGCTGAAACCGCGACTGATGCGTGATCTCAAACACGCGGCTGGAGCTTGGGTCGATGAACTTCCATCTGTGCTCTGGGGACTGCGGACCACGCCCAATCGGTCGACCGGAAGAACTCCATTCTTCTTGGTCTATGGAGCCGAAGCAGTCTTGCCAAGTGATCTTCTCCACAATGCTCCTCGAGTCGAAACCTACAACGAAGCAGAAGCTGAACAAGCGCGGCAGGACGCAGTCGACCTTTTAGAGGAAGAAAGGGAGATGGCTCTGATCCGGTCGACCATCTACCAACAAGATCTGCGCCGTTTCCACGCTCGAAATGTGAGAGGTCGAGCCTTCCAGGAAGGGGATCTGGTTCTCCGAGTGGATCAGCACAAACCACATAAGCTTGCTCCTTCTTGGGAAGGCCCTTTCATCGTCACCAAGGTTCTCCACAACGGGGCATACCGTCTTTACAACGTCGAGCATAATATCGACGAGCCCCGAGCTTGGAACGCGGAGCTACTCCGCCCGTTTTACACTTAAGTTGTATCACTCGGATGAGTTGCAATAAAGAACGTCTATAATTCATGGGTTTAGAAATAATTGTGTCAGCACTTTTTCTTTTTGTCCACATAAAAACTCCCCCTCAGTGGGTGGCTTAGCTGCGAATCCGTTTCGCCTAAGTTTGGAAAAATCCTGTCGAGTGGTGAGCCAGATTCTCACTCGGAGGCTTAGCTGCGAATCCGTTTCGCCTAAGTTATGAAAATCCTACCGAGTGGTGAGCAATCCTCTCACTCGGAGGCTTAGCTGCGAATCCGTTTCGCCTAAGTTATGAAAATCCTACCGAGTGGTAAGCCAACCTTCCACTCGGAGGCTTAGCTGCAGCCTCGTGCTCGCCTAAGTTATAAAAATCCTACCGAGTGGTGAGCAATCCTCTCACTCGGGGGCTTAGCTGCAGTCCAAGCACTCGCCTAAGTTTATCAAATTCCTACCGAGTGGTAAGCCAGCCTTCCACTCGGAGGCTTAGCTGCAGCCTCGTGCTCGCCTAAGTTATAAAAATCCTACCGAGTGGTGAGCAATCCTCTCACTCGGGGGCTTAGCTGCAGTCCAAGCACTCGCCTAAGTTTATCAAATTCCTACCGAGTGGTAAGCCAGCCTTCCACTCGGAGGCTTAGCTGCAGCCTCGTGCTCGCCTAAGTTATAAAAACCCTACCGAGTGAAGAGCGATCCTCACACTCGAAGGCTTAGCTGCAGTCCAAGCGCTCGCCTAAGCACAGGCACCTTGCTTTGAACCTACAAGGGACATTTTGAGCCGAAGGCAATCATATTCAAGCGCCAAATTCAAGTTTGAATCGATGTCTAAAGGAACCGAAAGTGCTCAGGCGTCAAGCCTGTTAAAGTTTGTCGGATACAATTCCACTCGGCATACCGAGGCAAATTTAAAAGAGTCGAGCCATAAGAAGTTTTTTACCCCTCCTGAGGAGGGCTGGAAGGTGCGACGAATTCATCAAGGTCAATTCCGTCGGCGATCCGAGTGGCAGCTGCAAGGAAAGTCTCCATAAAGGACCTGAAGTCGTGCTTCTTGGTATTGGCCACCCGAAGAGCCGCCAGCTTCTCCTCTCGTGCATCTTTGCAGTGGACTCGGGCCAGACACAGAGCAACATCTGCACCACACCGAGCTGAGGACTTCTTCCATTCCTGCACTCGACTAGGGATCGTGTTCAAGCGGGCCATTAGTGACTCAAGGTCATTCTGAAGTGTCTCCTCAGGCCAGAGCGTCGAGTCGATGCGAGATGTGGCGGCCTTCAGCCTTGCGAGATAATCCACGACGGATGCAACGCGAGATTCCAGTCGGAAGATATCCATGGCAACCTCGTCATTCACCGGAGAATTGACAGGGTCAAGATTTGGCTCCAGTCGGCTGGTTTCTTCTTCAAAGTTTTGACAAAATTCTGCAAGAGTGATCACTAAGTCAAGGG